>NW_027597207.1:0-20000 GCF_964194155.1 Cetorhinus maximus | reverse complement strand
ATGGTGAGAGAGATTGAGAGAGAGGGAGACAGAGAGAGAGATGGTGAGAGAGATTGAGAGAGAGGGACTGCTGCCCCTGGAGTCAGTACAACCAGCCTCTCATTCTGATCTCAGGGGAAGTGTCTTTGTGAAATGGAACCAAGAGGCAGAAACAGTTTTGAGGAAGTTTTCGCCCTGACATCGAGTCTGAGGAAAGACTGAGACACATCTGAGAGAGAGAGAAGCAGACAGGACAGGAACGGAGGAGAGAGACCCCCTCAGACACAAACCATGGAGCCTGTGGTGTGACCACCTCTCTATACGTCCCTATCCACGATACTCTCCACCTCGCGGATGCTCCACCGTGTCCCCAGCCGCCGCTCCAGCTCCAAATCCCCGGCTTCCAGGAGCTGCAGCTGGAGACACTTCCCACACACAGGCTGGTCCCGGGCACTGGAAACGTGTCCGGCTTCCCACATAGAGCAGGATGAGCACACCACGGCTTTGAGCTCTCCTGCCATGACTGACCCCTTTAAATTAAATTAAACCTTTTGGGAAGATACTTCAGATCAAATAATATCAATTACTCTCGGGCCCTTCTTCCCTGCTCCTCGCTGTTACAGAATATAGTCCCTTACAAACGATGAACCACAAAATAAGACATTAAAAACGATCAGTAATAAGAGTAGTAAACGCTGCCCCGGCCGCACTCACAGGATCACCTCGTTCCCGCCTCACCGACTCCCTCAGTCACCCCTGTTCACCCGGCTCCTCTCGCGCTTCCCTTCAACTGTCGGCTCCTCTCGAGCGCGCAGGGGGCGGGGTCACACAGTGCGCACAGGGGGTGGGGCGATACGGGGCGGGCAGGGGGCGGGGTTACACAGTGCGCGCAGGGGGCGGGGTGACACAGAGCGTGCAGGGGGCGGGGTGCTACTGAGCGGGCAGGGGGCGGGGTTACACAGAGCGCGCAGGGGGCGGGGTCACACAGCACGGGCAGGGGCGGGGTCACACAGAGTGCCCCCTGGGGACGGAGTTTGTCATTGCACGAGTCTGGGATCAAACTGTGTCTCTCCGCCCCCTGTAGACGGACAGAAACAAAAATAGCTGGAAAAACTCAGCAGGTCCGGCAGCTTCTGCGGAGAGGAACATAGTTAACGTTTCGAGTCCGTATGACGCTTCATCAGAACTAAGGAAATAGAGAAATGAGGTGAAATATCAGCTGTTTGAGGGGGGTGGGATAGGTAGAGCTGGATAGAGGGGCCAGTGATAGGTGGAGGCAATGAAGAGATTGCCAAAGATGTCACAGACAAGAGGACAAAGGGGTGTTGAGGGTGGTGATATTATCTAAGGAATGTGCTAATAGGGACATTGAGGGTAGAAAGCAGGACAAGCTAGTGGCAGATGGCCCTAGTGGGGGGTGGGGTGGGGGGAAGTGATTAGAATGGGCTAAAGGTAGGAGATAAAACCATATATCGAAATAAATTAAAAATAGGTGGGAAAGAGAAATATATATTTTTTAAATGATGAATTATTGGAAAAAGGGGGGGATGGGAAAGGGGGTGGGGATGGAGGAGAGAGATCATGATCTGAATTTGTTGAACTCAGTATTCAGTCCGGAAGGCTGTAAAGTGCCTAGTCGGAAGATGAGGTGCTGTTCCTCCAGTTTACATTGAGCTTCACTGGAACAATGCAGCAGGCCAAGGATGGACATGTGGGCATGAGAGCAGGGTGGAGTGTTAAAATGGCAAGCGACAGGGAGGCCTGGGTTATGGTTGCGGACAGACTGAAGATGTTCCAAAAATCGGGTCACCCAGTCTGCGTTTGGTCTCTCCAATGTAGAGGAAACCGCATTGGGAGCAGCAAATGCAGTAGACTAAATTGAGGGAAGTGCAAGTGAAATGCTGCCTCACTTGAAAGGAGTGTTTGCGCCCTTGGATGGTGAGGAGAGGGGGAAGTAAAGCGGCAGGTGTTGCACCTTCTGCGGTTGCCTGGGAAGGTGCCGTGGGAGAGGGTTGAGGTGTAGGGGGTGATGGAGGAGTGGACCAGGGTGTCACGGAGGGAATGATCCCTATGGAATGCCGCCGGGGGGGACGGTGAAGGGAAGATGTGTTTGGTGGTGGCATCATGCTGGAGTTGGTGGAAATGGCAGAGGATGATCCTTTGAATGCGGAAGCTGGTGGGGTGATAAGTGAGGACAAGGGGGACCCAATCATGGTTCTGGGAGGAAGAGGAAGGAGTGAGGGCGGATGCGCGGGAGATGGGCCAGACACAGTTGAGGGCCCTGGCAACCAGTGTGGGTGGAAAACCTCGGTTAAGGAAGAAGGAGGACATGTCAGAGGAACTGTTTTTGAAGGTAGCATCATCAGAACAGATGCGGCGGAGGCGAAGGAACTGAGAGAATGGGATGGAGTCCTTACAGGAAGCGGGGTGTGAGGAGCTGTTGCCGAGGTAGCTGTGGGAGTCGGTGGGCTTGTAATGGACATGCAGATAGGTGTTCATATCGTGGAACAACATCTCAGGCACCTAACACCCCGCCCCCTCTGTGTGACCCCGCCCCCTGCCCGCTCTGTGACCCCGCCCTCTCCCCGCTCTGTGTCACCCCGCCCCCTGCCCGCCCTGTATCACCCCGCCCCCTGCCCGCCCTGTGTCACCCCGCCCCCTGCCAGCTGTGTGGCCCCGCCCCCTGCCCGCCCTGTGTGACTCCGCCCCCTGCCGGCCCTGCATCACCCCGCCCCCTGCCCGCTCTGTGTCACCCCGCCCCCTGCCTGCTCTGTGTGGCCCCGCCCCCTGCCCGCTCTGTGTGACCCCGCCCCCTGCCCGCTCTGTGTGACCCCGCCCCCTGCCCGCTCTGTGTCACCCCGCCCCCTGCCCGCTCTGTCAATCTCTCTCACCATCTCTCTCTCTTTGTCTCACATTCTCAATATGTCCATAATCAATATGCCTCTCTCTTTAACAATCTCTTTCACCATCTCTCTCTCCCCATCTCTCTTTCTCTGTCTGACTGTCTCTCTCTTTTTCAATCCTTTTGTCTCTCGGTTTCTCTATAATTTTCATACTTTCTGTCTCTCTCTGTCTCCCTCTCTCTCAATCTCTCTCACCATCTCTCTCTCTGTCTCCCTCTCTCTCAATCTCTCTCACCATCTCTCTCTCTGTCTCTCTCTCTCTCAATCTCTCTCACCATCTCTCTCTCTTTGTCTCACATTCTCAATATGTCCATAATCAATATGCCTCTCTCTTTAACAATCTCTTTCACCATCTCTCTCTCCCCATCTCTCTTTCTCTGTCTGACTGTCTCTCTCTTTTTCAATCCTTTTGTCTCTCGGTTTCTCTATAATTTTCATACTTTCTGTCTCTCTCTGTCTCCCTCTCTCTCAATCTCTCTCACCATCTCTCTCTCTGTCTCCCTCTCTCTGTCTCTCTCACCATCTCTCTCTCTGTCTCCCTCTCTCTGTCTCTCTCACCATCTCTCTCTCTGTCTCCCTCTCTCTCAATCTCTCTCACCATCTCTCTCTCTGTCTCCCTCTCTCTCAATCTCTCTCACCATCTCTCTCTCTGTCTCCCTTTCTCTCAATCTCTCTCACCATCTCTCTCTCTGTCTCCCTCTCTCTCAATCTCTCTCACCGTCTCTCTCTCTGTCTCTTTCTCTGTCTCTCTCTCTCTCTCTGTCTCGCTCCCAGTCTCTCTCACCATCTCTCTCTCACTTGCAATCTCACTCACCATCTCTCTCTCTCATTCTCTCTCTGCCTCACTCTCTCCCTCACTCTGTCTGTCTGTCTCTCTCTCCCTCTCCCTCTCTCTGTCTCCCTCTCTCTGTCTCCCTCTCTTCTCTCTCCCTCTCTCTCTTTCTCTCTCTCCCTCTCTCTTTCCCTCTCTCACTCCCTTTCTCTCCCTCCCTCTCTCTCTCTCCCTCTCTCTCTGTCTCTCTCTCTGTTTCTCAATCCCTCTCCCTCCCTCTCTTTCTCTCACTCCCTCTCTCCCTCCCTCTCTCCCTCTCTCTCTCCCCCTCCCTCTCTCCCTCCCTCTCCCACTCTCCCTCCCTCTCTCTCTCACTCTCTCTCACTTTCTCTCTCTCCCTCCCTCTCTCCCTCTCTCTCTCCCCCTCCCTCTCTCTCTCCCTCTCCCACTCTCCCTCCCTCTCTCTCTCTCCCTCCCTCTCTTTCTCTCACTCTCTCTCACTTTCTCTGTCTCCCTCCCTCCCTCCCTCTCTCTCCCTCCCTCTCTCTCACTCTCACTCCCTCTCTCTCTCCCTCTCTCTCTCTCCCCCTCTCTCTCACTCCCTCCCTCTCTCACTCCCTCCCTCCCCACCCCTCTCTCTCTCTCTCACTCTCCCTCCCTCTCTCTCCCTCCCCCTCTCTCTCCCTCTCCCTCCATCTCCCTCCCTCTCTCTCTCACTCACTCTCTCTGTTTCTATCTCTCCCTCTCTCTCTCTCTCCCTGTCTCTCTCTCTCCCTGTCTCTCTCTGTCTCTGCATTTTGTGGATTGGTTTCTCCCGGTCCTGCCGGGAGTTTGGGCTGACAATGTCGGGAAGAGCGACCGTTCCGGCGTGGAGGCTCCAAAACGTGGAGCCTCCTCATTCCGTCCACATTGAGAGCCTGACTGAAGCACCTGACCCCCAAACCCGCCCCTCCCCCCGACCCCCAAACCCCCCCTCCCCCCAACCCCAAACCCCCCCCCGACCCCCAAACCCGCCCCTCCCCCGGACCCCCAAACCCGCCCCTCCCCCCGACACCCAACCCCACCGACCCCCAAACCCGCCCCTCCCCCCGACCCCCAAACCCGCCCCTCCTCCCGACCCCCAAAGCCCCCCGACCCCCAAACCCCCCCTCTCCCCGACCCCCAAACGCCCCCCGACCCCCTAACCCCCCATCCCCCCTCCTCCCGACCCCCAAACCCCTCCCCGAACCCCAAACCCCCCCGACCCCCAAACCCCCCCGACCCCCTAACCCACCGACCCCCAAACCCCCCCTTCCCCCGACCCCCAAACCCCCCCTCCCCCTGACCCCCAAACTCCCCGACCCCCAAACCCCCTGACCCCCAAACGCCCCAACCCCCAAACCCCACCCGACCCCCAAACCCGCCCCTCCCCCTGACCCCCAAACACCCCCCTCCCCCCCAACCCCAAAACCTGCCACTCCCCCCGACCCCCCGACCCCGACCCCCCAACCCCTCCCAACACCCCCCCTCACACACCACCCCCCCAACACAGCCACCCCCACACACCACCCCCACACACACCCCCAACACACCGCCCCCCCCAACACACCGCCCCCCCCAACACACCCCCCCAACACAACCCCCCCCAACACAACCCCCCCCAACACAACTCCCCCCACAACACAACCCCCCACCCCCAACACAACCCCCCCACAACACAACCCCCCCCCCCACCCCCGACTGTGATACAAGGAGGGCAGCGACCAAGAGCTCGAGTCCAGCTTGTTGGTGCTTCTCAATGTGGGGGTTGTTGTTGAATTTGTTGGTGCTTCTCAATGTTGAGGTTGTTGTTGAATTTGTTGGTGTTTGTCAATGTTGGGGTTGTTGTTGAATTTGTTGGTGCTTCTCAATGTTGGGGTTGTTGTTGAATTTGTTGGTGCTTCTCAATGTTGGGGTTGTTGTTGAATTTGTTGGTGTATTCAATGTTGAGGTTGTTGTTGAATTTGTTGGTGTTTATCAATGTTGAGGTTGTTGTTGAATTTGTTGGTGTTTTTCAATGTTGAGGTTGTTGAATTTGTTGGTGCTTCTCAATGTTGGGGTTGTTGTTGAATTTGTTGGTGTTTGTCAATGTTGAGGTTGTTTTTGAATTTGTTGGTGTTTGTCAATGTTGGGGTTGTTGTTGAATTTGTTGGTGTATTCAATGTTGAGGTTGTTGTTGAATTTGTTGGTGTTTATCAATGTTGAGGTTGTTGTTGAATTTGTTGGTGTTTTTCAATGTTGAGGTTGTTGAATTTGTTGGTGCTTCTCAATGTGGGGGTTGTTGTTGAATTTGTTGGTGTTTTTCAATGTTGAGGTTGTTTAATCGGTTGGTCTTTTTCAATTTTGAGGTTGTTATTGGATTTGATGGTGTTTCTCAAGGTTGAGGTTGTTGTTGAATTTATTGGTGTTTCCCAATGTCGAGGTTGTTATTGAATTTAATTGGTGTTTTTCAAAGTTGTGGTTTTTGCTGAATTTGTTGGTGTTTTTCAACGTTGACGTGGCTGAATTTGTTGATGCTCCTCAATGTTGGGGTTGTTGTTTAACTTGTTGGAGCTTTTCAATGTTGGGGTTGTTGTTGAATCTGTTGGTGTTTTTCTATGTTGAGATTGTTGTTGAATTTGTTGGTGCTTTTCAATGTTGAGATTGTTGTTGAATTTGTTGGTGTTTTTCAATGTTGATGTTGTTGAATTGGTTGGTGTTTTGTAACGTTGGAGTTTTTGAATTTCTTGGTGTTTCCAGTGTTGAGGTTGTTGTTGAATTTGTTGGTGCTTTTCAATGTTGGGGTTGTTGAATTTATTGGTGCTTTCTAATGTTGAGATTGTTGAATTTGTTTGTGTTTTTCAAGGTTGAGCTTGTTGTTGAAGTTATCGTTGTTTTGTGATCTTGATGTTTTACAACCTTGCCTCGCACACTGGAACGCTTGATCTGAAATAAGATCATCTTTCTTCTGCAAAATGTTGGAGGGTTTTTCATCCTGGACACCACGACCCTGTGATCACGGATTCGCTCATCAGTCAGCTCCCTGTTTCTGCAAGGACTCACCTGAATGTATAGGTCGGTTAGGAATAATCCAATAGATTCCCCAGGTTGCTACGAGGGCTGGTTAGAATGTGTTTGTTGAATTACGAAGTCTTGCTTCAGGCTTAAGTGAGTGTCAAAGGTGTTTAGTGTGAGCTTAAAATTCGCTGTCGACTCCCCTGTCCTATGACAATGCCATCTGCCACTGGACCTACTGCATACAGAAAGGTCCTGACCTGAAGCTTCTGCTCTTTCACGTGAAGGCCTGATGCTGCTCCATACTGGAGACAATGGTGTTTCCATAACTCCCACTGCTGGCCTCTCCGCAGGCACTCGGGGCGGTTAAATGGACCAGGTTGGGGCAGGGACTGCTAACCAGGGATGGTCATCCTTTCCTCCCTCCAGTGTTCTTCCTTCTTCCATCAATGTGTTACAAGCTGCTATCGAGCTGCTGTCACCCTGTGGTTCCTTCGAGAACAACCTTGTGTTTTACGCATCAATGTCTCCACGGCTGCCACCATGTTATATAATGGTCCTTCCATCTTGGCCTCTAGGCATGGGACTTGGCTATTGGGCACCCTGTAGATTCTCTTTGGTATCTGATCAACAGTTGTTTACTAGTACGACTTGTGAACAGGTTACAGAGTAGGCACATTACACCTAGGCCTGTTTCCAACTCCTCTCTCTCTTTCAAGAGTCTAACTCATGACTGATTGAGGTTATTGATATATCATCATCTATGTCATACATGAACATATCACACCTGTTAACTCTTTTTTTTATGCTCCAGAACAGACGACATGGGCACAGTCTCTAAAAACATTACTCTGGGGTTGTTCCAGAGGACTGGAGAATTGCAAGCATTACACCCTTGCTCAACACAGGGTGAAAAGATAAACCCAGCAACTACAGGCCGGTCAATTTTACCTCGACAGTGGGGAAGCTTCTGGAAACAATAATCCAGGAGTAAATTAAATCATCACAAGGACAAATGCAGGTGAATTAAGGAAAACCAGCACAGATTTGTTCTGGGAAAATACTGTTTAATGAACTTGCTGGAGTTTTTTTGATGAGGGAACAGAGAGGGTCGATGAGGGTACCACTGTAGATGTAGTGTATACGGACTTCCAGAAGGCATTCGATACAGTGCCACACAACAGGCTTGTGAGCAAAGTTATAGCTCACGGGATGAAAGGGATAGCAACAACGTGAATAGATAGGGAGAAACTGCCGCGTTGGGGAAAGGAGCGAGGACGAGAGGGACACAGATTTCAGTTAATCGGTGAAAGAAGCAATTGTGATTTCCAGCTCATTGTGGTCACTTCCTGGGTAAACATCAGGACACCGAACACACCTAAGGGATTGGTTAAAGCAAAAGTGCGTAGGTTGGTGTATGAAGGAATTGAGAAGTTAGGTGCAGTATTACCAAGTTGGAGATCTTGTACACATGTCTGAGTTGGTAGGTTCCTCAGAATGAACTGTTCTGTTCAAATTGTACTTGTGTCTCTCACCAACTGTCCGTACGCAGAAGGTGTTTTGAATTCTTTGTGAAGTGTGTTGTGGTGTGTTTTCCCAAACCCTCAGTGTGTCTGATCCACTTTACTAATCACTCACAGCAAACTCACATTATGATCAACTCGAGTTAGTTTATTTGCATTTAAAACCCGGGGCAGAAATGTTCACAATGTCAACCTCCACATTCACACCCACACACACACACACTCACACACCCACACACACACACCACATATACACAACACATAACACTCACACACAGACACACACAACATATACACACACGTTCACACACACACCCACACATTCACTCACACACGGACACATAAAGACACACACACACTCACACAAGCAAACACTCACACACAGACACACAGACATACACACACAAACATATACATACCAAAATACATACACATGCAAACACACACAAAAAAAAATGCACCCACATACACACAGGCGCACACATACACAGACACACATACGCACACACACACACACACACTCACACACAGACACAGAAATGGAGGATAGACAAAGGAAATTTTTACAACTATGGATAGTAACAGTACAAGAACCACGGAGATGAAAATGAGTTCACATGATTTCCAGAGTATGAGAAGAAAAAGTCCAAAGGCTATTTCCGATGTGACGGAGTTTAGTCCCAAGTCCAGTGAGAGGTTACTGCACGCAAATTGAATGTCTCGTTTCTGACTTAACAACAATGAAAACATTGTAAGGAGTTACTTCATTGGCTGCAAAAGTACATTGGGGATCTCCTGAGTTAGTGAAAGGTGCTAGAGAAATGCAGGGCTTCTGTCGTGTAACATTTTGTCGGATTCCTGCCTGGATTTATAATGGGGTTTTCCAAAGTCAACCGTCACACTGTCATTCCACCCCTCCTACCACTGGTGGCGCTGCAGGAGGCTTCTCCTGGGGGAGAAGGGGAACAGATGAACTTTCACCTTACGGACGTGGCCTCGGGCAGTCAGGGATTGTGGGGAAGGGAGGAGGGGCTGGGGATCTTTGGACAATCCTGACACTCTCGTTCTGTGTCCCAGTCTCTCTTCAGGAACAATATTTCTCAATATCAGCTGCCTCGATGCAGGGCAGTGCCCTTTTCTCACAGATGAAAGAGAGGCGATCGGTACAACTGACATCATTCCAGCCGTTTATTCTGATGATGGCACAGTTTTCATTACGACTCCCATTATTCGGTTCACCCTGCTCCCATCGAGTAAAACTGGGAATTGGGGAAATAAAAAATACCGATAAAAATCCACCACATTCTGCACAGAATCAACAAGATTCCTACAGCCTGGTACAAATCCCAAACTAATCCCACTGTCCCACTCTCTCCCCATAGCCCTGTATCAATCCCAAACTAATCCCACTGCCCCACTCTATCCCCATAGCCCTGTATCAATCCCCAAACTAATCCCACTGTCCCGCTCTCTCCCCATAGCCCTGTACAAATCCCAAACTAATCCCACTGTCCCGCCCTCTCTCCATAGCCCTGTACAAATCCCCAAACTAATCCCACTGTCCCCACTCTCTCCCCATAGCCCTGTATCAATCTCAATCTAATCCCACTGTCCTGCTCTCTCTCTTCATGCGACGCTGGGACTCACCTCACTGGGGTCCCATCCACCCATTTCCAGTTTCCTTCACTCTCTCGATCTGTTAGTCCGATCCAGTAATCCCGAGGATTGTTCTCGATAGATTTCTCTATGAAATTCTGCAGTGGATACAATGATGGGGTGTGAGCAGTTAGTTTTACGGCCTTAATTCACAGTGACACAGACACACACACACACACACGGACACACTCTCACACACACACACACACACACACACACACAGGGATACACTGACTCACTCACACACACAACTGATACCCAAAATACACCAAACCCTTTCTAAGGAAATTCTCCCTCATTCCATCTGATTAAATATCGGGAAGACTGAAGCTGTTTTTTTCCGTCTCTGTTCCAAACTCCATTCCCGAGTTACCGACTCCATCCTGGGAACTCTCTGAGTCTGAACCAGATTGTTCACAAACCGGGGTCGTGTTTAACCTGGAGATGGGATTCCCACCTCATATCCTCATTGTCACCAAGACGGCCTCTTCCCAACTCCGTAACATCGCCCAGAACCACCCCGGACTCAGCTCATCAACTGCTGAAACCCTCGTCCATGTAGTGTAGAGAGAGCTTTACTCTGTATCTAACCCCGTGCTGTACTTGTCCTGGGAGTGTTTGATGGGGACGGTGTAGAGGGAGCTTTACTCTGTATCTAACCCTGTGCTGTACCTGTCCTGGGAGTGTTTGATGGGGACAGTGTAGAGGGAGCTTTACTCTGTATCTAACCCCGTGCTGTAACTGTCCTGGGAGTGTTTGTTGGGGACGGTGTAGAGGGTGCTTTAATCTGTATCTAACCCCATTCTGTTCTTGTCCTGGGATTGTTTGATGTGGACAGTGTAGAGGGAGCTATAATCTGTAACCCCAGGCTGTACCTGTCCTGGGAGTGTTTGATGGAGATGGTGTAGATGGAGTTTTACTCTGCATCTAACCCCGTGCTGTACCTGTCCTGGGAGTGTTTGATGGGGACAGTGTAGAGTAATATTTTCTCTCTATTTAATTCTGACCGATGCGTCTGTCATTCTCACCTGTTCCTGTTCTGTATTTATGACGATGAGGTGTGAAGTTCGGGATTCACATTGTAGTTTTGCCGAGTTCCATTCCTTGCTCTTCGTTGACAATCTATAGCAATGATGATTATGAACTTTCCAGCCGCTAGGACAGAGAGACTCTGCAAAATTATGAAGACTTAGTTCAGAGAAATACATCAGGACATTAGGAACAGGAGGAGGCCATTCAGCCACTCTCGAGCTTGTTACACAGGAACAGGAGGAGGCCCATTCAGCGCCTCTCGAGCCTATTACACAGGAAAAGGATGAGGCTATTCAGCACCTCTCGAGCCTGTTACACGGGAGCAGGTGGAGGCCCATTCAGCTCCTCTCGAGCCTATTACACAGGAAAAGGATGAGGCTATTCAGCACCTCTCGAGCCTGTTACGTGGGAGCAGGTGGAGGCCCATTCAGCGCCAACTCACCCGAGCAGTTTCGGAGAACGGTGCAGAGGGATCTGAGGTTCCGGAGCATCTTTTCAAGGGTCTCGGACATGTTCTGGATCTTTCCGTTTAACCCCGTCATGTTCTTGTCCATCTGTAGGACTGAGAGAATCACAGGGTCACAGAACTCACAGGATTAAAGGACCACAGGGTCTGAACCGCACAGAAGGAGGCCATTTGTCCGCACTGGCTCTCCGAATGAGCGTTAGGACCCAGTGCCATCGCCCTGCCTTTTCCCCCCTGTACCCCTACACATTGTATCTGTTCAAATAACCATCCAATGCCCCCTTGAATGCCGCGATTGAACCTGACTCTACATATTCTTCCAGCCAAAATCAATCACTTCACACTTCTCTGTGTCAAACGTTGTCAATCCCCTACCTGCCCACTCCGACACCTGCCTATGTCACAACAGAGCTGGAGTGAGTGATGTGGATGTGGGATATATCAGGGTGTTACAGTGCGGGGTGTGGGGTACATCACAGTGTTACCGTGAGGGGTGTGGGATACATCAGAGTGTTACAGTGAGGGGTGTGGGATACATCAGGGTGTTACAGTGAGGGGTGTGGGATATATCAGAGTGTTACAGTGAGGGGTGTGGGATATATCAGAGTGTTACAGTGAGGGGTGTGGGATATATCAGAGTGTTACAGTGAGGGGTGTGGGATATATCAGAGTGTTACAGTGAGGGGTGTGGGATATATCAGGGTGTTACCGTGAGGGGTGTGGCGTATATCAGGGTGTTACAGTGAGGGGTGTGGGGTATATCAGAGTGTTACAGTGAGGGGTGTGGGATGTATCAGAGTGTTACAGTGAGGGGTGTGGGATACATCAGAGTGTTACAGTGAGGGGTGTGGGATACATCAGGGTGTTACAGTGAGGGGCGTGGGATATATCAGGGTGTTACCGTGAGGGGTGTGGGATATATCAGGGTGTTACAGTGAGGGGTGTGGGATATATCAGGGTGTTACAGTGAGGGGTGTGGGATACATCAGGGTGTTACAGTGAGGGGTGTGGGATATATCAGAGTGTTACAGTGAGGGGTGTGGGGTACATCAGGGTGTTACAGTGAGGGGTGTGGGATACATCAAGGTGTTACCGTGAGGGGTGTGGGATACATCAGGATGTTACAGTGAGGGGTGTGGGATACATCAAGGTGTTACCGTGAGGGGTGTGGGATACATCAGGGTGTTACCGTGAGGGGTGTGGGGTACATCAGGGTGTTACCGTGAGGGGTGTGGGGTACATCAGGGTGTTACCGTGAGGGGTGTGGGGTACATCAGGGTGTTACCGTGAGGGGTGTGTTGGTACATCAGGGTGTTACCGTGAGGGGTGTGGGGTACATCAGGGTGTTACCATGAGGGGTGTGGGGTACATCAGGGTGTTACCGTGAGGGGTGTGGGGTACATCAGGGTGTTACCGTGAGGGGTGTGGGGTACATCAGGGTGTTACCGTGAGGGGTGTGGGGTACATCAGGGTGTTACCGTGAGGGGTGTGGGGTACATCATGGTGTTACCGTGAGGGGTGTGGGGTACATCAGGGTGTTACCGTGAGGGGTGTGGGATACATGAGGGTGTTACAGTGTGGTGTGGGTTATATACCAGACTGCAACTGTGAGGGGTGTGGGATATATCAGGGTGTTACAGTGAGGGTTGTGGGATATATCAGGGTGTTACAGTGAGGTGTGTGTGATATATCTGAATGTTACAATGAGGAGTGTGTGATTTCTCACAGAGGTAAAGTCATGGGTATGGGATATATCCCAATGTTACAGACAGGCGGGTGGGATATATTGCAGTGTTAAAGTGAGTGATCTGTGATATACCACAAAGCTACAGTGGGTGTGTGAGGTATATCAGAGTGTTGCAGCGAGGGGTGTGGGATATATCAGGGTGTTACAGTGAGGTGTGGGTTATATACCAGACTGTAACTGTGAGGGGTGTGGGATATACCAGAGTGTTGCAGTGAGGGGAATGGGACATATCAGAGTGTTACAGTGAGGAGTGTGTGATATATCACAGAGGTAAAGTCTTGGGTATGGGATATATCACAATGTTACTGAGAGGCGGGTGGGATATATTGCAATGTTAAAGTGAGTGATCTGTGATATACCACAAAGCTACAGTGGGCGTGTGAGGTATATCAGAGTGTTGCAGCGAGGGGTGTGGGATATATCAGGGTGTTACAGTGAGGTGTGGGTTATATTCCAGACTGTAACCGTGAGGGGTGTGGGATATATCAGTGTGTTACAGTCAGGGGTGTGGGATATATCAGAGTGTTACAGTGAGGGGTGTGGGGTACATCACAGTGTTACCGTGAGGGATATGGGGTATATCACAGTGTTGCCATCAGGGGTGTGGGATATATCAGAGTGTTGCAGTGAGGGGTGTGGGATATATCAGAGACTTACAGTGAGGGATATGGGATATATCAGAGTGTTGCAGTGAGGAGTGTGGGATATATCAGTGTGTTACAGTGAGGGGTGTGGGTTATATCTGCATGTAATAGTGAGGTGTGTGAGATATATCAGAGTGTTACAGTCAGGGGTGTGGGATATTTCAAAATGTTACAGCGAGGGGTGTGGGATATATCAGTGTGTTACAGTGGGGCGGGTGGTATATATTAATGTGTTACAGTGAGGGGTGTGGGATATATCAGAGTGTGACATTGTGGGATGTGGGATATATCAGAGATTTACAGTGAGGTATGCGGGATATATCAGAGTGTAACAGTGAGGTATGCGGGATATATCAGTGTGTTACAGTGAGGGTTGAGGGATATATCAGAGTGTTACAGTGAGGGGTGTGGAATATATCAGAGTGTTACAGTGAGGGGTGTGGGATATATCAGAGTGTTACAGTGAGGGGTGTGGGATATATCAGAGTGTTACAGTGAGGGGTGTGGGTTATATCAGAGTGTTACAGTGAGGGGTGTGGGATCTATCAGAGTGTTACAGTGAGGGTGTGGGATATATCAGTGTTACAGTGAGGGGTGTGGGATATATCAGAGTGTTTCAGTGAGGGGTGTGGGATATATCAGAGTATTACAGTGAGGGGTGTGGGATATATCAGAGTGTTACAGTGAGGGTGTGGGATATATCAGTGTTACAGTGAGTGGTGTGGGATATATCAGAGTGTTTCAGTGAGGGATGTGGGATATATCAGAGTATTACAGTGAGGGGTGTGGGATATATCACAGTGTTGCTGTGAGGAGTGTGGGATATATCAGAGTGTTGCAGTGAGGGATGTGGGATATATCAGAGTGTGTTACAGTGAGGTGTGTGGGATATATCAGAGTGTTACAGTCAGGGGTGTGGGATATTTCAAAATGTTACAGCGAGGGGTGTGGGATATATCAGTGTGTTACAGTGGGGCGTGTGCTATATATTAATGTGTTACAGTGAGGGGTGTGGGATATAGCAGAGTGTGACATTGTGGGATGTGGGATATATCAGAGATTTACAGTGAGGTATGCGGGATATATCAGAGTGTTACAGTGAGGGGTGTGGGATATATCAGAGTGTTACAGTGAGGGGTGTAGGATATATCATTGGCTGTGTCGTGTTTGAAAGGGATCGTAAACTTTTGCTTTTGCTTTATTTGAAAAGTGGCCCTTCTTCAACCAAACAACTTCGATTAAGTTATTGAAAGCTGTAAAAAAGCTTTTTCCTATGCTCCTGTTATGTGCTTATGTGTGTGTATGAAGTTGTGATGACCCACCCGGGTTTGAATGTATGAATAAACTACGCTGCTGATTTAAACCTAGAGAGATGTTGCTGCTTCTCCCTTAAAATCTGACCTCACAAACTGAGGGTTTGGGTAAACGCAGCACAGCCTATTTCCAACATGAAAACACCCCTGCTTACGGACAGAGGGTGAGAAAATAAACGAGTTCAGTATTGCCTCCGTTCACTCTCTGTAACAGTTTCAATGTGAGGTTCAGCTTCCTACCTTGGACTCCCAGCCCTATTGCAATAGCCAAACTGATGATTAAGACAATGAGGCAGGCGATGCCAAGATTTGTTGAAGTTATTGATCTTCTTCCTCCAGCTGTTTCCTGTCCAGTTTTACCTGGAATAGAGAAGTAAAGATTGACCCACGTTGAGCAGCCTGTGTAACTGCACGGAACAGACAATGGTGACGTATCTGCCTCCCTTATTGAGAGAAACAACAACCACGTTACTCGTTTATATCCCTCGTTTCACATCCCAGCACACGGTACAGGAGGCTTATCAAAGAGAATCGAACACCGAGTCACACAGCGAGATATTAGGGACAGGAAACCAAAAGCACAGACACAGGGATCGGTACAAGGAGCGTCTTAAGGAGGGTAGAGAGAGAGAGAGACAGACAGAGAGAGAGAGAGCCGGATAAAGAGGGAGAGAAATGGAGAGAGACAGAGAGTGAGAGTCAGATATATAGGAGGAGAGGTTTAGCGAGAGTTCTCTGCATCACAGGGCCCAGGCAGCTCAAGGCTTCTGGGGATAAACATAGATACAGAGTAAAGCTCCCTCTACACTGTCCCCATCAAACACTCCCAGGACAGGTACAGCCTAGGGTTAGATATAGAGTAAAGCTCCCTCTACACCAACCCCATCAACCACTCCCAGGACAGGGACAGCACGGGGTTAGATACAATGTAAAGCTCCCTCTACACTGCCCCATCAAACACTCCCAGGACAGGTACAGCACGGGGTTAGATACAGAGTAAAGCTCCCTCTACATTGTCCACATCAAACAATCCCAGGACATGTACAGCCTGGGGTTAGATACAGAGTAAAGCACCCTCTACACTTTCCCCATCAAACACTCCCAGGGCAGGTACAGCACGGGGTTAGATACAGAGTAAAGCTCCCTCTACACCGTCCCCATCAAACACTCCCAGGACAGGTACAGCACGGGGTTAGATACAGAGTAAAGCTTTCTCTGCACTGTCCCCATCAAACACTCCCAGGGCAGGGACAGCACGGGGTTAGATGCAGAGTAAAGCTCCCTCTACACTGTCCCCATCAAACACTCCCAGGGCAGGTACAGCACGGGGTTAGATACAGAGTAAAGCTCCCTCTACACCGTCCCCATCAAACACTCCCAGGATAGGTACAGCATGGGGTTAGATACAGAGTAAAGCTCCCTCTACACTGTCCCCATCAAACACACCCAGGACAGGTACAGTACGGGGTTAGATACAGAGTAAAGCTCCCTCTACACCGTCCCCATCAAACACACCCAGGACAGGTACAGCACGGGGTTAGATACAGAGTAAAGCTCCCTCTACACCGTCCCCATCAAACACTCCCAGGACAGGTACAGCACGGGGTTAGATACAGAGTAAAGCTCCCTCTACACCGTCCCCATCAAACACTCCCAGGACAGGTACAGCACGGGGTTAGATACAGAGTAAAGCTCCCTCTACACTGTCCCCATCAAACACCCCCAGGACAGGTACAGCATGGGGTTAGATACAGCGTAAAGCTCCCTCTACACCGTCCCCATCAAACACTCCCAGGACAGGTACAGCACGGGGTTAGATACAGAGTAAAGCTTCCCATGTACTATCTTTACCAAACACTCTATCTCACTTTCTGACTCTCTGTCTCTCTTATTCTCTCTTTCTGTTTTTCCCTCTCTCTCTCTATGCATGTGTCTCTCTCACTCTCTCTTTCAATCTCTCTCTCATTCTTGTTGACCTCTCTCTCATTCTTGCTCTTTTTCTCTTTCTGTTTCTCCATCTCCACCTCTCTCTGTCTCTCTCTATCTCGCTGTCCCTCTTTTTAATTCTCTCTCTCTCTCCATTGAACAGTTTAACCTACGTTCACTGGGGGCTGTCGTGTTGTTTTTGATGTGTCTTATATTCATGTAGTCGGTGTCCTGCTCCATGGTTTGTGTCTGAGGGGTCTCTCTCCTCCGTTCCTGTCCTGTCTGATTCTCTCTCTCTCTCAGATGTGTCTCAATCTTTCCTCAGACTCGATGTCAGGGCGTAAACTTCCTCAAAACTGTTTCTATTTTCTTCATTTTTGTAATGCCACTTCCCCTTAGACCTGTGTGACAAAGTGGTTCAGTTAACCATGTACAGCAGCTGCCGAAGGCTTTACATTTTTGCCAAGCACAGGGAGAGCCAACATGGCTTCAGGGAACATCAGCAGAATTCAAAATCATTTCACAAGCCTCTAGACTGCTTGTTGTAACTGGAAAAGGTCTATACACTCACACACCAACACATACAGACATTGACACACACTCACACGCGCACACACCCACACATACACACACACCCACACACTCACACTCATACACACAGACACTGACACACACTCACACACACCCACACACACTGACACACACTCACACTCATACACTCACACACACACACACACAGACACTGACACACACTCACATGCGCACACACCAACACACACTGACACACACTCACACACACAGACACTGACACACACACAGACACTCACGCACTCAGACACTGACACACACACAGACACACTCAGACACTGACACACACTCACACGCACACACACACACACTCAGACGCTGAAACACACACACTCACATACTCAGACACACACACACTCACACGCACACACTGACATGCACACAAACTGACACACACTCAGACACTCACACACACAGACACTGACACACACTCACACACCCACACATTCACACACACACTGACACACACACACACACTGATACACACTCACACTGACACACACACAGACACTCACACACACACACTGACACACACACTGACACACACTCAGACACACACACTCAGACACTGACACACACTCAGACACTGACACACACACAGACACTGACACACACACAGACACACACTCACACACACAGACACTGACACACACACAGACTGAATGATCCTCTGAACCCTCCTGGAAACACTAACCAATAACCTGGCAGCAAATATCACGTCATTTTATTCCAAAGTGGAAGGTTTTTCTTCCCATTGGTCCTCCCGGTGAGCATTGAGGTCAGGCCTTGCCTTCACTGACCAGGCAGTGAGTGTAGGTACGTCCATACGAACATGTGAACATAGGAACCAGGAGCAGCAGGAGGCCATTCAGCCCGTTGTACCTGCCCCACCATTCAGTAAGACCATGTCCGATCTGAATGTAACCTTATTATGTCACAGCCAAGGGTAAAGGCCGAGGGCTTCAAATTCAAATCCCAGACGGAAACTTGAAACAACTGTTACAACCCATTTTTGCAATTTGTAAGTTTCGAGATGCAGACCACCCCCATCAAACCCAGAGCAATGGCGTAGACCCTTAAATGCCCTCTGAGCAAGTGCAATTAGGGATGGGCATAAATGCTGGCCAAGCCAGGGGTGTCCACAACCCATGAATCAATAAATAAAAACTCGGAGACACCGGCAAAGAGCTGTTATGGCAATATAATCATTCTCAGAATGTTATTGTGATTTATTGTAAAAGTAGGTGAATAGTGGGGTTTGGACAGTTTCTCTGTGTTTAATCGGCTTGGAGACAGCTGGTCTGGAGGCTGAGATTCATGAAAAGAAGCTCAGTTTGAAATGCTCAATAGGTAAACATGGCTGAAGTTTTAGAATGTGCGGTGAGGAGAATTTGCATTTTTAGATAAATAAGAGTAGTTTGAATTTCAAAGAGACGTGCACGCCTTGCCAGAGAAGCGAGGCCAAGCAGTGTGTTTATTTGTCCCAATGGTTACTGATAGTATTAGCACCATAAAGAGATTTATATTATGAGAAAGGTAAAGATCCAAAGACTTTTGGGAACAATGGGATTTACATTAAAAGGGATAAACGTGGAAAAGGAGAAGAAGCTGTGTGTCAGAGGGAAAGGCATTGCAAGATCTCCCAGAAGTGTGAAAGCCTCCAGCATTAAGCTGCTGTCTACAGAAACTGAAGCTGGGAAAAACACACTTTGGATTCTACTGTCCAGCGTATTGTCATGATTTGCCTGGATCTGTTTGAAAGTCTAATTGGTTTTTCCTCTTGCCTTAATGGGGGTGTAGCTGGAAGCTCGATTAATTAGGGGCTTTTTGGAGTTATTACAGTAGTAATTTGTCGACCCGTGTATGTGCTTACAATCATTTCTTTTGTTAATGAATGTTTAATTTAGGTTAGTAAAAAAATCTCTAGAGTCTTGGTGGACTTATTATTACTGAATTCAGGGCAGGCATCTCGAATTAAAATATAAATTGCAAAACAGTTGTGACCACATGATCAGGATTCCCTCGTGGATTTGATCCGCCTGGCACACATCATCTGCTGCATCATAACAGAGCGTCGGGAGAGGAATGGTTACAGCAAAAGTACGTAGGCTGGTGTATGAAGGAATTGAGAATTTAGGAGCAGTATTACAAAGTTGGAGATCTTGTACATGTGTCTGAGTTGGTAGGTTCCTCAGAACGAACTGTTCTGGACAGGCGAGGGACAGGCACACTGTACTTCTGTCTCTCACCAACTGTTCGTACGCAGAAGGTGTTTTGAATTCTTTGTGAAGTGTGTTGTGGTGTGTTTTCCCAAACCCTCAGTGTGTCTGATCCACTTTACTAATCACTCACAGCAAACTCACATTGTGATCAACTCGGGTTAGTTTATTTACATTTAAAACCCGGGGAAGGAGTGTTCATAATGTCACACTCTGGGCC
>NW_027597206.1:0-94435 GCF_964194155.1 Cetorhinus maximus | reverse complement strand
TCACTCCCTGTCCCATTAACCTCCCCGTGATCTCACTCACTGTCCCTTTAACCTCCCCGTGATCTCAATCTCTATCCGTTAAATCTCCCCATCACATCACCCTCTGTCCATTTAAACTCCCCGTGATCTCATTCGCTGCCCCTTTCACCTCCCGTGAACTCACTCTCTTTCCCTTTAACCTCCCCTGATCTCACTCTCTGTTCCTTTAACCACCCCGTGATCTCATTCTGTCCCTTTCACCTCCCGGTGATCTCACTCTCTGTCCCTTTAACCGCCCCGTGAACTCAATCTCTGAACCTTTAACCTCCCCGTGATATCACTCTCTTTCCATTTAATCTTTCCGTGATCTCACTATGTCCCTTTAATCTTCAATGATCTCATTCTCTGTTCCTTTAACTGTACCCCTGATCTCAATCTCTGTCCCTTTAACTGTCCCCTTGTTATCACTCTCAGTCCCTTTAACTGGCCCCCGATCTCACTCTCTGTCCCTTTAATGGTCCCTGCTCTCTCTCTGTCCCTTTAACTGTCCCTGATCTGACTCTCTGTCCCTATAACTGTCCCTGATCTCAATCTCTGTCCCTTTAACATTCCCGTGATTACACACTCTTTCCCTTTAACCTACCCGTGATCTCACTCTCTGTCCTATAACCTCTCCGTCATCTCACTCTCTGTCCCTTTTACCAACCCGTGATCTCACTCTGTCCCTTTAATCTTCCCATGATCTCACTCTCTATCCCTTTAATCTCCTCGTAATCTCACTATCTGTCACTTTAAACTCCCCGTGATCTCACTATTTCGCTTTAACCTCCCCGTTAACTCTCTCTGTCCCGTTAACCTCCCTGTGATCTCACTCTCGGTCCCTTTAACCTCCCCGTGAACTCACTCTCTGTCCCTTTAACCTCCCCGTGATCTCACTCTCTGTCCCTTTAACCTCCCCGTGATTTCAATCTCCGTCCCTTTAACCTCCCCATGATCTCGCTCTCTGTCCCATAAACCGCCCCGTGATCTCAATCTCTGTCCCTTTAACTGTCCCCCTGATATCACTCTCCGTCCCTTGAACTGTCCCCCTGATCTCACTCTCTGTCCCTTTAAACATCCCCCTGATCTCACTCTCTTTTCCTTTAACTGTCCCCTGATCTCGCTCTCTGACCCTTTAAATGTCCCCCTGATCTCACTCTCTGTCCCTTTAATTGTCACCGATGATCTCATTCTCTGTCCCTTGAACTTCCCCGTGATCTCATTCTCTGTCCCTTTAACCTCCCTTTGATCTCACTCTCTGTCCCTTTAAACTCCCCATGATCTCACTTTCTGTCCCTTTAAACCTCCCCGTGATGTCACTCTCTGACCCTTTGACCTCCCCGTGATATCACTCTCTGTCCCTTTAACTTCCCCTTCATCACACCCACTGTCCCTTTAACCTCCCCGTGATCTCATTCTCTGTCCCTTTAACCTTCCCGTGCTCTCACTCTCTGTCCCTTTAACCTCCCCGTGATCTCACTCTCTGTCCCATTAACGTCCCCCTGATCTCACTCTCTATCCCTTAAACCTCCCCGTGATATCTTTCCCTGTCCCTTTAATCTCCCCGTGATCACTCTTTGTCCCTTTAACCTACCCGTGATCTCACTCTCTGGCCCATTAACCTCCCCCTGATCTCAGTCTCTGTTCCCTTAACTTTCCCGTGATCTCACTCTCTATCCCTTAAACCTCCCCATCACATCACTCTCTGTCCATTTAAACTCCCCGTGATCTCATTCTCTGTCCCTTTCACCTACCGGTGATCTACCTCCCTGTCCCTTTAACCTCCTCTTGATCTCACTCTCTGTCCCTTTAACCTCCCCGTGATCTCACTCTCTGTGCCTTTAACCTCCCCGTGATCTCATTCTGTCCCTTTAACCGCCCCGTGATCTCAATCTCTGTACCTTTAACCTCCCCGTGATATCACTCTCTTTCCATTTAACCTATCCATGATATCACTCTGTGCCTTTAATCTTCCCTGATCTCATTCTCTGTTCCTTTAACTGTCCCCCGATCTCAATCTCTGTCCCTTTAACTGTCCCCTTGATTTCACTCTCAGTCCCTTTAATTGGTCCCCGATCTCACTCTCTGTCCCATTAATGGTCCCTGCTCTCTCTCTGTCCCTTTAACTGTCCCTGATCTGACTCTCTGTCCCTATAACTGTCCCTGATCTCAATCTCTGTCCCTTTAACATTCCCGTGATTACACCCTCTTTCCCTTTAAACTCCTCGTGATTTCACTCTCTGCCCCTTTAACCTCTCCGTCATCTCACTCTCTGTCCCTTTTACTTCCCTGTGATCTCTCTCTGTCCCTTTAATCTTCCCATGATCTCACTCTCTATCCCTTTAATCTCCTCTTGATCTCACTATCTGTCCTTTTAAACTCCCCGTGATCTCACTCTTTCGCTTTAACCTCCCCGTTAACTCTCTCTGTCCCTTTAAACTCCCCGTGATCTCACTCTCTGTCCCGTTAACCTCCCCGTGACCTAAATCTCTGTCCCTTTAACTTCCCAGTGATCCCACTCTCTGTCTCATTAACCTCCACCTAATCTCACTCTCTGTCCATTTAACCTCCCCATGATCTCACTCTATATCCCTTAAACGTCCGCGTGATATTGCTTTCTGTCCCTTTAACCTCCCCTTGATCTCACTCTCTGTCCCTTTAACCTCACCGCGATCTCACTCTCTGTCCCTTTAACCTCCCCGCGTTCTCAATCTCTGTCCCTTTAACCTCACCGTGATATCACTCTCTGTCCCTTTAACCTCCCTGGCATCTCAATCTCTGTCCCATTAACCTCCCACTGATCTCACTCTGTCCCTTTAACCTCCCCGTGATCTCAATTTCTATCCCATAAACCTCCCCGTGATATCACTCTCTGTCCCTTTAAACTGCCCGTGATCTCACTCTCTGTCCCTTTAACCTCCCCGTTAGCTCACTCTCTGTCCCTTTAACCTCCCCGTGATCTCATTCTCTGTCCCATTAACCTCCCCCTTATCTCACTCTCTGTCCCCTTAACTTTCTCGTGATCTCATTCTCTGTCCCTTTAACCTCCCTTTGATCTCACTCTCTGTCCCTTTAAACTCCCCATGATCTCACTTTCTGTCCCTTTAAACCTCCCCGTGATCTCACTCTCTGTCCCTTTAACCTCCCCGTGATGTCACTCTCTGACCCTTTGACCTCCCCGTGATATCACTCTCTGTCCCTTTAACTTCCCCCTGATCTCACTCTCTATCCCTTAAACCTCCCCGTGATATCTTTCCCTGTCCCTTTAATCTCCCCGTGATCTCACTCTCTGGCCCATTAACCTCCCCCTGATCTCAGTCTCTGTCCCCTTAACTTTCCCGTGATCTCACTCTCTATCCCTTAAACCTCCCCATCACATCACTCTCTGTCCATTTAAACTCCCCGTGATCTCATTCTCTGTCCCTTTCACCTACCGGTGATCTCACTCTCTGTCCCTTTAACCTCCCCGTGATCTCACTCTCTGTGCCTTTAACCTCCCCGTGATCTCATTCTGTCCCTTTAACCGCCCCGTGATCTCAATCTCTGTACCTTTAACCTCCCCGTGATATCACTCTCTTTCCATTTAACCTATCCATGATATCACTCTGTGCCTTTAATCTTCCCTGATCTCATTCTCTGTTCCTTTAACTGTCCCCCGATCTCAATCTCTGTCCCTTTAACTGTCCCCTTGATTTCACTCTCAGTCCCTTTAATTGGTCCCCGATCTCACTCTCTGTCCCATTAATGGTCCCTGCTCTCTCTCTGTCCCTTTAACTGTCCCTGATCTGACTCTCTGTCCCTATAACTGTCACTGATCTCAATCTCTGTCCTTTAACATTCCCATGATTACACCCTCTTTCCCTTTAAACTCCTCGTGATTTCACTCTCTGCCCCTTTAACCTCTCCGTCATCTCACTCTCTGTCCCTTTTACTTCCCTGTGATCTCTCTCTGTCCCTTTAATCTTCCCATGATCTCACTCTCTATCCCTTTAATCTCCTCTTGATCTCACTATCTTTCCTTTTAAACTCCCCGTGATCTCACTCTTTCGCTTTAACCTCCCCGTTAACTCTCTCTGTCCCTTTAAACTCCCCGTGATCTCACTCTCTGTCCCGTTAACCTCCCCGTGACCTAAATCTCTGTCCCTTTAACTTCCCAGTGATCTCACTCTCTGTCTCATTAACCTCCACCTAATCTCACTCTCTGTCCATTTAACCTCCCCATGATCTCACTCTATATCCCTTAAACGTCCGCGTGATATTGCTTTCTGTCCCTTTAACCTCCCCTTGATCTCACTCTCTGTCCCTTTAACCTCACCGCGATCTCACTCTCTGTCCCTTTAACCTCCCCGCGTTCTCAATCTCTGTCCCTTTAACCTCACCGTGATATCACTCTCTGTCCCTTTAACCTCCCTGGCATCTCAATCTCTGTCCCATTAACCTCCCACTGATCTCACTCTGTTCCTTTAACCTCCCCGTGATCTCAATCTCTATCCCATAAACCTCCCCGTGATATCACTCTCTGTCCCTTTAAACTGCCCGTGATCTCACTCTCTGTCCCTTTAACCTCCCCGTTAGCTCACTCTCTGTCCCTTTAACCTCCCCGTGATCTCATTCTCTGTCCCATTAACCGCCCCCTTATCTCACTCTCTGTCCCCTTAACTTTCTCGTGATCTCACTCTCTGTCCCTTAAACCACCCCGTGATCTCAATCTCTGTCCCTTTAACCTCCCCTTGATCTCACTCTCTGTCCCTTTAACCTCACCGCGATCTCACTCTCTGTCCCTTTAACCTCCCCGCGTTCTCAATCTCTGTCCCTTTAACCTCACCGTGATATCACTCTCTGTCCCTTTAACCTCCCTGTCATCTCAATCTCTGTCCCATTAACCTCCCACTGATCTCACTCTGTCCCTTTAACCTCCCCGTGATCTCAATCTCTATCCCATAAACCTCCCCGTGATATCACTCTCTGTCCCTTTAAACTGCCTGTGATCTCACTCTCTGTCCCTTTAACCTCCCTATTATCTCACTCTCTGTCCCTTTAACCTCCCCGTGATCTCACTCTCTGTCCCTTTAACCGCCCCATGATCTCAGTTTCTGTCCCTTTACCTTCCCCGTGATCTAACTCTCTGTCCCTATAACCGGCACGTGATATCACTCTCTGTCCCTGTAACCTCCCTGTGATCTCACTCTCTTTCACTTTAACCTCCCTGTGATCTCACAGTCTGTCCCATTAACCTCACCGTGATCTCACTCTCAGTCCCTTTAACTTCCCCGTGATCTCACTCACTGTCCATTTAACTTCCCCGTGACCTCACTCTCATTCCTATTAACCTCCCCGTGATATCACTCGCTGTCCCATTTACCTTCCCGTGATCTCACTCTCTGTCCCTTTAACCTCCCCGTGATCTCACTCTCTGGCCCATCAACCTCCCCCTGATCTCATTCTCTGTCCCCTTAACTTTCCCACTCTCACTCTCTAGCCCTTAAACCTCCCCATCACATCTCTCTCTGTCCATTTAAACTCCCCGTGATCTCATTCTCTGTCCCTTTCACCTCCCAGTGATCTCACTCCCTGTCCCTGTAACCTCCCCTTGATCTCACTCTCTGTCCCTTTAACCTCCCCGTGATCTCACTCTCTGTGCCTTTAACCTCCCCGTGATATCACTCTCTTTCCATTCAACCTATCCGTGATCTCACTCTGTGCCTTTAATCTTCCCTGATCTCATTCTCTGTTCCTTTAACTGTCTCCCTGCTCTCTCTCTGTCCCTTTAACTGTCCCTGATCTGACTCTCTGTCCCTATAACTGTCACTGATCTCAATCTCTGTCCCTTTAAACTCCCCGTGATTTCACTCTCTGCCCCTTTAACCTCTCCGTCACCTCACTCTATGTCCCTTTAACCTCCCTGTGATCTCACTCTCTGTCCCTTTTACCTCCCTGTGATCTCACTCTGTCCCTTTAATCTTCCTGTAATCTCACTCTCTATCCCTTTAATCTCCTCTTGATCTCACTATCTGTCCTTTTAAACGCCCCGTTATCTCACTCTTTCGCTTTAACCTCCCCGTTAACTCTCTCTGTCCCTTTAAACTCCCCGTGATCTCACTCTCTGTCATTTAACCTCCCCGTGATCTCTGTCTTTCTCTTTAAACTCCCCGTGTTCTCACTCTCTGTCCCTTTAAACTCACCGTGATATAACTCTCTGATCCTTTAACCTCCCTCTGTTCTCACTCTCTGTCCCATTAACCTCCACCTAATCTCACTCTCTGTCCATTTAACCTCCCCATGATCTCACTCTATATCCCTTAAACGTCCACGTGATATTGCTTTCTGTCCCTTTAACCTCCCCGTGATCTCACTCTCTGTCCCTTTAACCTCCCCGTGATCTCATTCTCTGTCCCATTAACCTCCCCCTTATCTCACTCTCTGTCCCCTTAACTTTCTCGTGATCTCACTCTCTGTCCCTTTAACCACTCCGTGATCTAACTCTCTGTCCCTTTAACCTCCCCGTGATCTCAGTCTCTGTCCTTTTAACGACCCAGTGATCTCACTCTATCCATTTAATCTTCCCGTGATCTCAATCTCTGTCCCTTTCACCTTCCTGTGATCTCACTCTCTGTCCCCTTAACTTTCTCGTGATCTCACTCTCTGTCCCTTTAACCACCCCGTGATCTAACTCTCTGTCCCTTTAACCTCCCCGTGATCTCAATCTCTGTCCTTTTAACGACCCAGTGATCTCACTCTATCCATTTAATCTTCCCGTGATCTCAATCTCTGTCCCTTTCACCTTCCCGTGATCTCACTCTCTGTCCCTTTAACATCCACTTGATTTAGCTCTCTGTCACATTAATCTCCCCGTGATCTCACTCTCTGTCCCTTTAACCTCCCCGTGATCCCAATCTCTTTCCCTTAAAAGTCCCAGTGATCTCACTCTGTCCCTTTACCCTCCCGTGATCTCAATCTCTGTCCCTTTAACGTCCCAGTGATCTCAATCTGTCCCATTAACCTGCAGTAATCTGACTCTCTGTCCCATTATCCTCCCCGTGATCTCACTCTCTGTCGCTTTAACTTCACCGTAATCTCTCTCTGTCCCTTTAACCTGCAGTAATCTCACTCTCTGTCCCGTTATCCTCCCCATGATCTCAATCTCAGTTCCTTTAACAATCCAGTGATGTCACTCTGTCCCTTTAACCTCCCCATGATCTCAATCTCTGTCCCTTTAACACCCCAGTGATCTCACTCTGTCCCTTTAACCTCCCCGTGATCTCAATCTCAGTCCCTTTAATGCCCCGTGATCTCACTCTCTGTCCATTTAACCTCCCCGTAATCTCTCTCTGTCCCTTTAACCTGCCCGTGATCTCACTCTCTATCCCTTTAACCTCCCCGTGATCTCACTCTATGTCCCTTTAACCTCCCTCTGATCACACTCTCTGTCCCCTTAGCTTTCCCGTGATCTCACTCTCTATCCCACTAACCTCCCCGTGATCTCACTCTCTGTCCCTTTAACCTCCGCGTATTCTCACTCTCTGTCCCTTTAAACTCCCCGTGATCTCGATCTCTGTCCCTTTAATCTCCCAGTGATCTCTGTCTTTCCCTTTAAACTCCCCGTGTTCTCACTCTCTGTCCCTTTAACCTCCCCGTGATCTCACTCTTTGTCCCGTTAACCTACCCGTGATCTCACTCTCACTTCCTTTAACCTCCCCGTGATCTCACTCTCTGTCCCTTTTACCTCCCCGTGATCTCACTCTCTGTCCCTTTAACCTCCCCGTGGTCTCACTCTCTATCCCTTTAACCTCCCCGTGGTCTCACTCTCTATCCCTTTAACCTCCCCGTGGTCTCACTCTCTATCCCTTTAACCTCCCCATGATCTCAATCTCTGTCCCTTTAGTCTGCCCGTGATCTCATTCTCTGTCCCTTTAACCTCCCCCTGAGCTCAATCTCTGTCGCTTTAATCTCCCAGTGATCTCTGTCTTTCCCTTTAAACTCCCCGTGTTCTTACTCTCTGTCCCTTTAACCTCCCCGTGATCTCATTCTCTGTCCATTTAACCTCCCTGTGTTCTCATTCTCTGTCTCTTTAACCTCCCCGTGATCTCACTCTATGTCCCTTTAACCTCCTCGTGATCTCACTATCTGTCCGTTTAACCTCCCCGTGATCTCAATCTGTCGCTTTAAACTCCCCGTCAACTCTCTCTGTCCCATTAACCTCCCCCTGATCTTACTCACTGTCCCTTTAACATCCCCGTGATCTCACTCTCTATCACTTAAACCTCCCCGTGATATCACTCTCTGTCCCTTTAACCTCCCTTTGATCTCACTCTCTGTCCCATTAACCTCCCCCTGATCTCACTCTCTGTCCCCTTAACTTTCCCGTGATCTCATTCTCTATCCCTTAAACCGCCCCGTAATATCACTCTCTGTCCCTTTAACCTCTCCGTGACCTCACTCTCTGTCCCTTTCAACTCCCCATGATCTCACTCTCTGTCCCTTTAACCTCCCGTTATTCTCACTCTCTGTCCCTTAAACCTCCCTTTGATCACACTCTCTGTCCCCTTAACGTCCACGTGACCTCACTCTCTGTCCCTTTATCCTCCCCGTGATCTAACTCACTGTCCCTTTAACCTGCAGTAATCTCACTCTCTGTCCCGTTAACCTCCCCATTATCTCAATCTCTGTCCCTTTAACGTCCAAGTGACCTCAATCTTTGTCCCGTTAACCTAACCGTGATCTCACTCTCAGTTCCTTTAACCTCCCCGTGATCTCACTCTCTATCCCTTTAACCTCCCCATGATCTCACTCTTTGTCCCGTTAACCTCCCCGTGATCTCACTCTCTGTCCCTTTAAACTCCCCGTGATCTCACTCTCTGTCCCTTTAACCTCCCCGTGATCTCACTCTTTGTCCCGTTAACCTCCCCGTGATCTCACTCTCTGTCCCTTTAAACTCCCCGTGATCTCACTCTTTGTCCCGTTAACCTACCCGTGATCTCACTCTCTGTCCCTTTAACTTCCCCGTGATCTCAATCCCTGTCCCTTTAACTTCCCCGTGATCTCAATCCCTGTCCCTTTTACCTCCCGCTGATCTCACTCTCTGTCCCGTTAACCTCCCCATGATCTCAATTTCTGTCCCTTTAACATCACAGTGATCTCACTCTGTCCCTTTAACCTCCACATGATCTCAATCTATGTCCCTTTAACACCCCAGTGATCTCACTCTGTCCCTTTAACCTCTCCGTGATCTCAATCTCTGTCGCTTTAACTTCACCGTAATCTCTCTCTGTCCCTTTAACCTGCAGTAATCTGACTCTCTGTCCCATTATCCTCCCCGTGATCTCACTCTCTGTCGCTTTAACTTCACCGTAATCTCTCTCTGTCCCTTTAACCTGCAGTAATCTCACTCTCTGTCCCGTTATCCTCCCCATGATCTCAATCTCAGTTCCTTTAACAATCCAGTGATGTCACTCTGTCCCTTTAACCTCCCCATGATCTCAATCTCTGTCCCTTTAACACCCCAGTGATCTCACTCTGTCCCTTTAACCTCTCCGTGATCTCAATCTCTGTCCCTTTAACGTCCCAGTGATCTCACTCTGTCCCATTAACCTCCCCGTGATCTCACTCTCATTCCCTTTAACCTCCCCGTGATCTCACTCTCTCTCCCTTTAACCTCACCGTGATCTCACTCTCTGTCCCATTAACCTCACCATGATCTCACTCTCTGTCGCTTTAACCTTCCCGTAATCTCTCACTGTCCCTTTAACCTCCCCCGATCTCACTCTGTCTCTTTAATCTCTCCGTTAAGTCTCTTTGTGCCTTTAACCTCCCCGCGATTTCACTCTCTGTCCCTTTAACCTCCCCGTGTTCTCACTCTCTCTCCCTTTAACCTCACCGTGATCTCACTCTCTGTCCCCTTAACCTCTCCGTGATCTCAATCTCTGTCCATTTAACACCCCAGTGATCTCACTCTGTCCCTTTAACCTCTCCGTGATCTCAATCTCTGTCCCTTTAACCTCCCTGTCATCTAACTCTCTGGCCCTTTAACCTCCCCGTGATATCAAGCTCTGTCCCTTTAACGTCCCAATGATCTCACTCTGTCCATTTAATCCTCCCGTGACATCACTCTCTGTCCCTTTAACCTCCCTGTGATCTCATTCTCTGTCCCTTTCACCTCCCCGTTATCTCACTCTCTGTCCCATTAACCTCACCGTGATCTCTCTCTCTCTCCCTTTAACATCCCCGTGATCTCACTCACTGTCGCTTTTACCTCCCCGTAATCTCTCTCTGTCCCTTTAACCTGCAGTAATCTCACTCTCTGTCCCGTTAACCTCCCTGTGATCTAAATCTCTGTCCCTTTCCCTTCCTAGTGATCTCACTCTCTTTCCCTTTAGCCTCCCCGTGATCTAACTCGCTGTCCCTTTAGCCTCCCCGTGATCTCACTCTCTGTCCCTTTAACCTCCCCGTAATCTCACTCTCTTTCCCTTTAACCTTCCCGTGATCTCACTCTCTGTCGCTTTAACCTTCCCGTAATCTCTCTCTGTCCCTTTATCCTCCCCGTGATCTCACCCTCTGTCCCATTAACCTCCCCTGATGTCACTCGCTGTCCCGTTAACCTCCCCGTGATCTCACTCTCTATCCCTTAAACCTCCCCGTGATATCACTCTCTGTCCCTTTAACCTCACTGTGATCTCACTCTCGGTCCCATTAACCTCTCCCTGATCACACTCTCTGTCCCCTTAACCTCCCCGTGTTATCACTCGCAGTCCCATTAACCTCTCCATGATCTCACTGTCTGTCCCTTTAACCTCCCTGTGATCTCACTCTCTGTCCCATTAACCTCCCCCTGACGTCACTCACTGTCCCGTTAACCTCCCCGTGATCTCACTCTCTATCCCTTAAACCTCCCCGTAATATCACTCTCTGTCCCTTTAACCTCACTGTGATCTCACTCTCTTTCCCATTAACCTCTCCCTGATCACACTCTCTGTCCCCTTAACCTCCCCGTGATATCACTCTCTGTCTCATTAACCTCTCCATGATCTCACTGTCTGTCCCTTTAACCTCCCTCTGATCACACTCTCTGTCCCCTTAACTTTCCCGTGATCTCACTCTCTATCCCTTAAACCTCCCCGTGATCTCACTCTCTGTCCCTTTAACTTCCCCGTGATCTCACTCTCTATCCCTTTAACGTCCACACGATCTCACTCTGTTCCTTTAACCTGCAGTAATCTGACTCTCTGTCCCATTATCCTCCCCTTGATCTCACTCTCTGTTGCTTTAACCTCCCCGTAATCTCTCTCTGTCCCTTTAACCTGCAGTAATCTCACTCTCTGTCCCGTTATCCTCCCCATGATCTCAATCTCTGTCCCTTTAACATTCCAGTGATATCACTCTGTCCCTTTAACCTCCCCATGATCTCAATATCTGTCCCTTTAACACCCCAGTGATCTCACTCTGTCCCTTTAACCTCTCCGTGATCTCAATCTCTGTCTCTTTAACGTCCCAGTGATCTCTCTCTGTCCCATTAACCTCCCCGTCATCTCACTCTCAGTCCCTTTAACCTCCCCAGTGATCTCACTCTCATTCCCTTGAACTTATCCGTGATATCAATCTCTGTTCCTTTAACGTCCACGTGATCTCACTCTCTGTCCCATTAACCTCACCATGAACTCAGTCTCTGTCGCTTTAACCTTCCCGTAATCTGTCACTGTCCCTTTAACCTCCCCACGATCTCACTCTCTGTCCCTTTAACCACCCAGTGATCTCAATCTCTGTCCCTTTATCCTGCCTGTGATCTCACTCTCTGTCTCATTAACGTTCCCCTGATCTCACTCTCTATCCCTTAAACCTCCCCGTGATATCACTCCCTGTCCCTTTAACATCCCAGTGATCTCACTCTCTGCCCCATTAATCTCTCCAGGATCTCACTGTCTGTCCCTTTAACCTCCCCGTGATCTCACTCTCTGTCCCTTTAACCTCCCCGTCATCTCACTCTCTGTCCCTTTTACCTCCCCGTGATCTCACTCTCTGTCCCTTTAACCTCCCCGTGATCTCACTCTCTGTCCCTTTAACCTCCCGGTATTCTCACTCTCTGTCCCTTTAACCTCCCCGTCATCTCACTCTCTATCCCATTAACCTCCCCGTGATCTCACTCCCTGGCCCTTTAACCTCCCTCTGATCACACTCTCTGTCCCCTTAAATTTCCCGTGATCTCACTCACTATCCCTTAAACCTCCCCGTGATCTCACACTCTGTCCCTTTAACATCCCCGTGATCTCACTCTCTGTCCCTTTAACGTCCACGTGATCTCACTCTCTGTCCCATTAACTTCCCCGTGATCTCACTCTCTGTGGCTTTAACCTCCCGTAATCTCTCTCTGTCCCTTTAACCTGCATTAATCTCACTCTCTGTCCCGTTAACCTCCCCGTGATCTCAATCTCTGTCCCTTTAACGTCCCAGTGATCTCACTCTGTCCCTTTAACCTCTCCGTGATCTCAATCTCTGTCCCTTTAACGTCCCAGTGATCTCACTCTGTCCATTTAATCGTCCCGTGATCTAAATCTCTGTCCATTTAACCTGCCCGTGATATGACTCTCTGTCCCTTTAACCTCCCTGTGATCATACTCTCTGTCCCATTAACCTCCCCGTGATATCACTCCCTGTCCCTTTAACCTCCCCGTGATCTCACTCTCTGACCCTTTAACCTCCCCGCGATCTCACTCTCTGTCCCCGTAACCACCCTGTGATCTCACTCCCTGTCCCATTAACCTCCCCCTGATCTCACTCTCTTTCCCTTTAACCTCCCCGTGATCTCAATCTCTATCCCTTAAACCTCCCCGTGATAGCACTCTCTGTCCCTTTACCTGACCGTGATCTCACTCTCTGTCCCTTTAACCTCCCCGTAATCTCAATTTCTGTCCCATTAACATCCCCATGAACTCACTCTCTGTCCATTTAACCTCCCCGTCATCTAACTCTCTGGCCCTTTTACCACCCCGTGATTTCACTCTCTGTCCCTTTAACCTCCCGTGATCTAACTCTCTGTCCCTTTAACGTCCCAGTGATTAAACTCTGTCCTTTTAACCTCCCCGTGATCTCAATCTCTGTCCCTTTAACGTCCCAGTGATTAAACTCTGTCCTTTTAACCTCCCCGTGATCTCAATCTCTGTCCCTTTAACGTCCCAATGATCTCACTCTGTCCATTTAATCTTCCCATAACCTCACTCTCTGTCCCTTTCACCTCCCCGTGATCTCAATCTCTGTCCCATTAACCTCACCTTGATCTCTCTCTCTCTCCCTTTAACATCCCCGTGATCTCACTCTCTGTCCCCTTAACCTCCCCGTGATCTCACTCTCTGTCCCTTTAACCTGCAGTAATCTCACTCTCTGTCCCGTTTACCTCCCCGTGATCTAAATCTCTGTCCATTTAACTTCCCAGTGATCTCACTCTCTGTCCCTTTAACCTTCCCGTGATCTCACTCTCTGTCGCTTTAACCTTCCCGCAATCTAAATCTCTGTCCCTTTAACCTCCCTGTGATCTCACTCTCTGTCCCATTAACCTCCCAGTGATCTCTGTCTTTCCCTTTAAACTCACCGTGTTCTCACTCTCTGTCCCTTTAAACTCAATGTGATATCAGTCTGTGTCCCTTTAACCTCCCCGTGATCTCACTCTTTGTCCCGTTAACCTACCCGCGATCTCATTCTCTGTCCCTTTACCTCCCCGTGATCTCACTCTCTGTCCCTTGAACAGCCCCGTGATCTCACTCTGTCGCTTTAACCTCCCCCTTAACTCTCTCTGTCCGTTTAACCTCCCCGTGATCTCACACTCTGTCCCTTTAAACTTCCCGTGATCTCACTCTCTGACCCTTTAACCTCCCCGTGATCTCACTCTCTGTCCCTTTAATCTCCCCGTGATCTCACACTGTCCCTTTAATCTTCCCGTGATCTTAATCTCTGTCCCATTAACCTCCCAGTGATCTCACTCTCTGTCCCTTTAACCTCCCCGTGACCTCACTCTCGTTCCTATTATCCTCCCCGTAATCTCACTCTCTGTCCCTTTAATCTCCCCGTGATCTCACACTGTCCCTTTAATCTTCCCGTGATCTTAATCTCTGTCCCATTAACCTCCCTGTGATCTCACTCTCTGTCCCTTTAACCTCCCCGTGATCTCACTCTCTATCCCTTAAACCTCCCCGTGATATCACTCTCTGTCCCTTTAAGCTCCCCGTGATCTCACTCTCTTTCCCTTTAACACTGCGCGATCTCACTCTCTGTCCCTTTTACCTCCCCATGATCTCACTCTGTCCATTTAATCTTCCCGTGATCTCAATCTCTGTCCATTTAACCTGCCCGTGATCTCATTCTCTGTCCCTTTAACCTCCCCGTGATCTCACTCTCTATTCGTTTAACCTCCCCGTGATCTCACTCTCGTCCCCTTAACCTCCCCGTGATCTCAGTCTCTGTCCCTTTAATCGCCCCGTGATCTCACTCTCTGTCCATTTAACCTCCCCGTCAACTAACTTTCTATCCCCTTAACCTCCCCTTGAACTCACTCTCTGTCCTTTTAACCTCCCCGTGAACTCACTCTCTGTCCCTTTAACGTCCCAGTGATCTCACTCTGTCCATTTAACCTCCCCGTTATCTCACTCTCTGTCCCTTTAACCTCCCCGTGATCTCACTCACTGTCCCTATAAACACCCCGTGATCTTACTCTCCATCCATTGAACCTCCCCGTAATCTCAGTCTCTGTCCCTTTAACGTCCCAGTGATCTCACTCTGTCCATTTAATCTTCCCGTGATCTCAATCTCTGTCCATTTAACCTACCCGTGATCTCAATCTCTGTCCATTTAATCTCCCCAGCATCTAACTCTCTGTCCCTTTAATCACCCCGTGATCTCACTCGCTGTCCCTTTAACCTCCCAGTGATCCCAATCTCTGTCCCTTTAACGTCCCAGTGATCTCACTCTCTGTCGCTTTAACGTCCCAGTGATCTCACTCTGTCCTTTTAACCTCTCCGTGATCTCAATCTCTGTCCCTTTAACGTCCCAGTGATCTCACTCTGTCCATTTAACCTGCCCGTGATATCACTCTCTGTCGCTTTTACCTCCCCGTAAACTCTCTCTGTCCCTTTAACCTCCCCATGATCTTAATCTCTGTCCCTTTAACTTCCCAGTGATCTCACTCTCTTTCCCTTTAAACTACCTCAGATCTCTCTCTTTGTCCCTTTAACCTCCCTGTGATCTCACACTCCGTCCCTTTAACCTCCCCGTGATCTCACTCTCTGTCGCTTTAACCTCCCCGTAATCTCCCTCTCTGTCCCTTTAACCTCCCAGTGATCTCTTTCTTTCCCTTTAAACTCCCTGTGTTCTCACTCTCTGTCCCTTTAAACTCAACGTGATATCAGTCTCTGTCCCTTTATCCTCCCCGTGATCTCACTCTCTGTCCCATTAACCTCCCCGTGATCTCATTCTCTATCCCTTTAACCTCCCCATGATCTCACTCACTGTCGCTTTAACCTCCCGGTATTCTCACTCTCTGTCCCTTTAAACTCCCCGTGATCTCACTCTCTATCCCTTTAACCTTCCCGTGATCTCACTCTCAGTCCCTTCAACCTCCCCGTGATCTCACTCTGTCCCTTTAAACTTCCCGTGATCTCACACTCTGACCCTTCAACCTCCCCGTGATCTCACTCTCTGTCCCTTTAATCTCCCCGTGATCTCACTCTGTCCCTTTAATCTTCCCGTGATCTTAATCTCTGTCCTTTAAACCTCCCCGTGATCTCACTCTGTCGCTTTAACCTCCCCGTTTACTCTCTCTGTTCCTTTAACATCCTCGTGATCTCACTCTCTGTCCCGTAAACCTCCCCGTGATCTCAATCTCTTTCCCTTTAACCTCCCGGTGATCTCACTCTCTATCCTATTAAGCAGCCCCGGATCTCACTCCCTGTCCCTTTATCCTCCCCGTGATCTCACTATCTGTCCCTTAAACCTCCCCGTGATCTCACTCTCTGTCCCATTATCCTCCCCCTGATCTCACTCACTGTCCCCTTAACCTCCCCGAGATCTCTCTCTCTGTCCCTTTTTCCACTCCGTAATCTCACTCTCTGTCCCTTTCATCGCCCCATGAACAAACTCTCTGTCCCTTTAACCGTTCCGTGATCTCATTCTCTGTCGCTGTAACCTCACCGTGATATCACTCTCTGTCCCTTGAACCTCCCCGTGATCTTTATCTCTATCCCTTAATCCTCCCCGTGATCTTACTCTCTCTTCCATTAACCTCCCCCTGATCTCACTCTCTATCCCTTACACCTCCCCGCGATATCATTCTCTGTCCCTTTAACCGCCCCGTGATCTCAATCTCTGTCCCTTTAACGTCCCAGTGATCTCACTCTCTGTCCCTTTAACCTCCCGGTGATCTCACTCACTGTCCCTTTAACCTCCCCGTGATGCCTTTCTGTCGCTTTAACCTCCCCGTAATCTCTCTCTGTCCCTTTAACATCCCCGTGATCACTATCTCTGTCCCTTTAACCTCCCAGTGATCTCTGTCTTTCTCTTTAAACTCACCGTGTTCTCACTCTCTGTCCCTTTAAACTCAACGTGATATCAGTTTGTGTCCCTTTAATCTCCCCGTGATCTCACTCTCTGTGGCTTTAACCTCCCCGTAATCTCTCTCTGTCCCTTTAACCTGCATTAATCTCACTCTCTGTCCCGTTAACCTCCCCGTCATCTCAATCTCTGTCCCTTTAACGTCCCAGTGATCTCACTCTGTCCCTTTAACCTCTCTGTGATCTCAATCTCTGTACCTTTAACGTCCCAGTGATCTCACTCTGTCCATTTAATCTTCCAGTGATCTAAATCTCTGTCCATTTAACCTGCCCGTGATGTGACTCTCTGTCCCTTTAACCTCCCCAAGATCTCACTCTCTGTCCCTTTAACCTCCCTCTGATCACACTCTCTGTCCCCTTAACATTCCCGTGATCTCACTCTCTTTCCCTTAAACCTCCCCGTGATCTCACACTCTGTACCTTTAACATCCCCGTGATCTCACTCTCTGTCCCATTAACTTCCCCGTGATCTCACTCTCTGTGGCTTGAACCTCCCTGTAATTTCTCTCTGTCCCTTTAACTTGCAGTAATCTCACTCTCTGTCCCGTAAACCTCCCCGTGATCTCAATCTCTGTCCCTTTAACGTCCCAGTGATCTCACTCTGTCCTTTTAACCTCTCCGTGATCTCACTCTCTGTCCCTTTATCCTCCCCGTGATCTCACTATCTGTCCCTTAAACCTCCCCGTGATCTCACTCTCTGTCCCATTATCCTCCCCCTGATCTCACTCACTGTCCCCTTAACCTCCCCGAGATCTCTCTCTCTGTCCCTTTTTCCACTCCGTAATCTCACTCTCTGTCCCTTTCATCGCCCCATGATCAAACTCTCTGTCGCTTTAACCTCACCGTGATATCACTCTCTGTCCCTTGAACCTCCCCGTGATCTTTATCTCTATCCCTTAATCCTCCCCGTGATCTCACTCTCTCTTCCATTAACCTCCCCCTGATCTCACTCTCTATCCCTTACACCTCCCCGCGATATCATTCTCTGTCCCTTTAACGTCCCAGTGATCTCACTCTCTGTCCCTTTAACCTCCCGGTGATCTCACTCACTGTCCCTTTAACCTCCCCGTGATCTCACTCTCTGTCGCTTTTACCTCCCCGTAAACTCTCTCTGTCCCTTTAACCTCCCCATGATCTCACTCTCTGTCCCTTTAACCTCCCCGTGATCTCACACACTGTCCCTTTAACCTATCCGTGAACTCACTCTCTGTCCCGTTAACCTCCCCGTGATCTAAGTCTCTGTCCCTTTAACTTCCCAGTGATCTCACTCTCTGTCCCTTTAACCTCCCTGATTTAGCACTCTGACCCATTAACCTCCCCGTGATCTCACTCTCTGTCCCATTAACCTCCCCGTGATGCCTTTCTGTCGCTTTAACCTCCCCGTAATCTCTCTCTGTCCCTTTAACCTCCCAGTGATCTCTGTCTTTCCCTTTAAACTCACCGTGTTCTCACTCTCTGTCCCTTTAAACTCAATGTGATATCAGTCTGTGTCCCTTTAACCTCCCCGTGATCTCACTCTTTGTTCCGTTAACCTACCCGCGATCTCATTCTCTGTCCCTTTACCTCCCCGTGATCTCACTCTCTGTCCCTTTAATCTCCCCGTGATCTCACACTGTCCCTTTAATCTTCCCGTGATCTTAATCTCTGTCCCATTAACCTCCCAGTGATCTCACTCTCTGTCCCTTTAACCTCCCCGTGACCTCACTCTCGTTCCTATTATCCTCCCCGTAATCTCACTCTCTGTCCCTTTAATCTCCCCGTGATCTCACACTGTCCCTTTAATCTTCCCGTGATCTTAATCTCTGTCCCATTAACCTCCCTGTGATCTCACTCTCTGTCCCTTTAACCTCCCCGTGATCTCACTCTCTATCCCTTAAACCTCCCCGTGATATCACTCTCTGTCCCTTTAAGCTCCCCGTGATCTCACTCTCTTTCCCTTTAACACTGCGCGATCTCACTCTCTGTCCCTTTTACCTCCCCATGATCTCACTCTGTCCATTTAATCTTCCCGTGATCTCAATCTCTGTCCATTTAACCTGCCCGTGATCTCATTCTCTGTCCCTTTAACCTCCCCGTGATCTCACTCTCTATTCGTTTAACCTCCCCGTGATCTCACTCTCGTCCCCTTAACCTCCCCGTGATCTCAGTCTCTGTCCCTTTAATCGCCCCGTGATCTCACTCTCTGTCCATTTAACCTCCCCGTCAACTAACTTTCTATCCCCTTAACCTCCCCTTGAACTCACTCTCTGTCCTTTTAACCTCCCCGTGAACTCACTCTCTGTCCCTTTAACGTCCCAGTGATCTCACTCTGTCCATTTAACCTCCCCGTTATCTCACTCTCTGTCCCTTTAACCTCCCCGTGATCTCACTCACTGTCCCTATAAACACCCCGTGATCTTACTCTCCATCCATTGAACCTCCCCGTAATCTCAGTCTCTGTCCCTTTAACGTCCCAGTGATCTCACTCTGTCCATTTAATCTTCCCGTGATCTCAATCTCTGTCCATTTAACCTACCCGTGATCTCAATCTCTGTCCATTTAATCTCCCCAGCATCTAACTCTCTGTCCCTTTAATCACCCCGTGATCTCACTCGCTGTCCCTTTAACCTCCCAGTGATCCCAATCTCTGTCCCTTTAACGTCCCAGTGATCTCACTCTCTGTCGCTTTAACCTCCCCGTGATCTAAATCTCTGTCCCTTTAACTTCCCAGTGATCTCACTCTCTCTCCCTTTAACTTCCCCTTGATCTCACTCTGTCCCTTTAACCTCCCCGTGATCTCACTCTCTGTCCCTTTAACCACTCGGTGATCTCACTCTCTGTCCCTTTTACCTCCCCGTGATCTCACTCTGTCCATTTAATCTTCCCGTGATCTCAATCTCTGTCCATTTAACCTGCCCGTGATCTCACTCTCTGTCCCTTTAACCTCCCCGTGATCTCACTCTCGTCCCCTTAACCTCCCCGTGATCTCAGTCTCTGTCCCTTTAATCGCCCCGTGATCTCACTCTCTGTCCATTTAACCTCCCCGTCAACTAACTTTCTATCCCCTTAACCTCCCCTTGAACTCACTCTCTGTCCTTTTAACCTCCCCGTAAACTCTCTCTCTGTCCCTTTAACCTGCCCCTGATCTCACTCTCTGCCGCTTAACTTTCCCGTGATCTCACTCTCTGTCCCTTTTACCTCCCCGTGATCTCATCTCCGTCCCATTAACCTCCCCGTGATCTCACTCTCTGTCCCTTTAACATCCCCGTGATATCACTCTCTGCCCCTTTAACCTCTCCGTGATCTCACTCTCTGTCACTTTAACTTCCCCGTGACCTCACTCTCTGTCCCTTTAACTTCCCCGTGATCTCAATCTCTGTCCCTTTAACCTCCCTGTGATCTCACTCTCTGACCATTTAACCTCCCCGTGATCTCACTCTCTGTCCCTTTAACCTCCCCGTGACCTCACTCTCTATTCCATTAACCTCCCCGTGATCTCACTCTCTGTCCCATTAAACTCCCCGCGATCTGATTCTCTGTCCCTTTAACCTCCTCATAATCAAACTCTCTGTCCATTTAAACTCCCCGTCATGTCACTCTCTGTCCCTTTAAACTCCCCGTGATGTCACTCTCTGTCCCTTTAACCTCCCCGTGATCTCACTCTCTGACCATTTAACCTCCCCGTGATCTCACTCTCTGTCCCTTTAACCTCCCCGTGATCTCACTCTCTTTCCCTTTAACCTCCCCGTGATCTCACTCTCTGTCCCTTTAACCTCCCCGTGATCGCACTCACTGTCCCTTTAAACTCCGAGTGATCTCACTCTCTGTCCATTTTACGTCTCAGTGATCTCACTCTGTCCCTTTTACCTTCCCGTGATCTCAATCTCTGTCCCATTAACGTCCCAGTGATCTCACTCTGTCCATTTAATCATCCCGTGATCTCACTCTCTGTCCCTTTAACCTCCCCATGATCTCAAACTCTGTCGCTTTAACCTCCCCCTAATCTCTCTCTGTCCCTTTAACCTACCCGTGATCTCACTCTCTGTCCCTTTAACCTCCCCGTGATCACACTCTCTGTCCCTTTAAACTCCCCGTGATCTCACTCTCTGTCCCTTTAACCTACCCGTGATCTCACTCTCTGTCCCTTTAACCTCCCCGTGATCACACTCTCTGTCCCTTTAAACTCCCCGTGATCTCACCCTCTGTCCCTTTAACCTCCCCGTGAATTCACTCTCTGTCCCTTTAACCTCCCCATGATCTCACTATCTGCCCCGTTAACCTCCTGGTGATCTCTCTCTCTGTCCCTTTAAACGCCCCGTGATCTCACTCTCTGTCCCTTTCACTTCCCCGTGACCTCAGTCTCGTTCCTATTAACCTCCACGTGATGTCAATCTCTGCCCCTTTAACCTCCCATGATCTCACTCTCTGTCCCTTTAACCTCCCCATGACCTCACTCACTGTCCCTTTAACCATCCCGTGATCTCACTCTCTGTCCCTTTAATCACCCCGTCATCTCACTCTCTGTCCCTTTAACCTCCCCGTGATCTCAATCTCTGAAACTTTAACCTCCCCTTGAACTCACTCTCTGTCCATTTAACCTCCTCGTGATATCAATCTCTGTCCCTTTAACCTCCCCGTGATCTCCATGTCTGTCCATTTAACCTCCCAGTGATCTCACTGTCTTTCCCTGTAACCTCCCCGTGAACTCACTCCCTTTCCCTTTAACCTTCCCGTGATCTCACTCTCTCTCCCTTTAACCTGCCCCTGATCTCACTCTCTGTCCCTTTAACCTCCCCATGTTCTCACTGTCTGTCCATTTAAACACCGTCATCTAACTCTCTGTCCCTTTAACCTCTCCGTGAACTCACACTCTGTCCCTTTAACCTCCCCGTGATCTCACTCCCTGTCGCTTAAACAACCCCGTTATCTCTCTCTGTCACGTTAACCTCCCCGTGATCTAAATCTCTGTCCCTTTAACTTCCCAGTGATCTCACTCTCTGTCCCTTTAACCTCACCGTGATCTCTCTCTCTGTCCCTTGAACCTCCAAGTGATCTCGGTCTTTCCCTTTAAACTCCCCGTCTTCTCACTCTCTGTCCCTTTAACATCCCCGTGATCTCACTCTCTGTCCCGTTAACCTACCCGTGATCTCACTCCCTATCCCTTTAACCTCCCCGTCATCTCACTCTCTGTCCCTCCAACCTCCCCGTGATCTCACTCTGTCGCTTTAACCTCCCCCTTAACTCGCTCTGTCCCTTTAACCTCCCCGTGATGTCACTCTCTGTCCCTGTAACCTCCCCATGATCACACTCTCTGTCCCTTTTACCTCCCCGTGATCTCACTCTCTGTCCCTTTAACCTCCCCGTGATCTCACTCTCTAACCCTTTAACCTCCCCGTGATCTCACTCTCTGTCCCTTTAACTTCCCCGTGATCGCACTCACTGTCCCTTTAACCTCCCCGTGATCTCACTGTCTGTCCCATTAACATCCCGAAGAACTCACCTACTGTCCCTTTAACCTCCCCGTTATCTCACTCTCTGTCCCTTTAACCTTCCCGTAATCTCTCTCTCTGTCCCTTTAACCTCCCCATGATCACACTCTATATCCCTTTAAACCCCCCGTGATCTCACTCTCTGTCCCTTTAACCTACCCGTGCACTCAATCTCTGTCCCTTTAACCTCCCCGATATCTCACTCTCTGTCCCTTTAACCTGCCCGTGATCTCATTGTCTGTCCCTTTAACCGCCCCGTGATCTCAATCTCTGTCCCTTTATCCACCCGGTGACCTCACTCTCTGTCCCTTTAACCTTCCCCGTGACCTCACTCTCGTTCCCATTAACCTCCCCGTGATCTCACTCTCTGTCCCTTTAACTTCCCCGTGATCTAACTCTCTGTCCCTTTAACCGCACCGTGATCTCACTCTCTGTCCCTTTAACGTCCCAGTGTTCTCAATCTGTCCCTTTAATCTCCCCGTGATATCAATCTCTGTCCCTTTCACCTCCCCGTGATCTCACTCTCTATCCCATTAACCTCTCCGTGATCTCACTCTCTGTCGCTTTAACCTCCCCAAGATCTCACTCTCTGTCCCTTTAACTTCCGCGTGATCTCACTCTCTGTCCCTTTAACGGCCACGTGATCTCACTCTCTGTCCCATTGAGCTCCCCGTGATATCACTCTCTGTCCCTTTAAACTCCCCCCAATCTCACTTTCTGTCCCTTTAACCTCCCCGTGATTTCACTCTCTGTCCCTATAACCTCCCCGTGATCTCACTCTCTGTCCCTTTAACCTCACCGTGATCTCACTCTCTTTCCCTTTAAACCCCCCGAGATCTCACTCTCTCTCCTATTAAACTCACCGTGATCTCACTCTCTCTCCATTTAACCTCACCGTGATCTCACCTTCTTTCCCTTTAAACCCCCCGAGATCTCACTCTCTCTCCTATTAAACTCACCGTGATCTCACTCTCTGTCCATTTAACCTCACCGTGATCTCATTCTCAGTCCATTTATGTGTTCCCTGATGTCACTCTCTGTCCCTTTAACTGTCCCCCTGATCTCTCTCTGTCCATTTAACCTACATGTGATCTCACGCTTTGTCCATTTAACCTCACAGTGAGCTCACTCTCTGTCCCTTAAACCTCCCCGTGATCTCACTCTCTGTCCCTTTAACCTCCCCGTGATATAACTCTCTGCCCCTTTAACCTCCCCGTGATCTCACACTTTGTCCCTTTAACCTCCCCGTGATCTCACTCTCTGTCCCTATACACTCCATGGAATCTCACTCTGTGTCCCTTTAAACCCCCCGTGATCTCACTCTCTGTCCTTTTAAACTCCACGTGGTTTCATTCTCCCTCCCTTTAACTTCCCCATGATCTCTTTTTCTGCCCCTTTAACCTACCTGTGGTTTCACTCTCTGTCCCTTTAACCTCCCCGTGATCTCACTCACTGTCCCTTTAACCTTCCCGTGATCTCTCTCTATGTCCCTTTAACCTCCCCGTGATCTCACTCTCTGTTCCTTTAACATTCCCGTGATCTCATTCTCTGTCCCTTTAGCCTCTCCGCAATCTCACTCTCTATCTCTTTAGACTCCCCGTGATCTCACTCTCTGTCCCTTTAACCTCCCGTGATCTCACTCTATGTCCCTTTAACGTCCCCTTGATCTCTCTCTGTCCCTTTAACAACCCTGTGATCTCACTCTCTGTCCATTAAACCTCCCCGTGTTCTCACTCTCTGTCCCTTTTACATCCCCGTGATCTCACTCTCTGTCCCTTTAACCACCCCGTGACCTCTCTCTCTGGCCCTTTAACCTCCCCGTGATCTTACTCTCTGTCACTTTAACCTCCCCGTGATCACACTCTCTGTCCCTTGAAACTCCCCCTGATCTCACTCTCTGTCCCTTTAACCTCCCCGTGATTTCTCTCTCTCTTTAACCTCCCACTGTTCACACTCTCAGTCGCTTTAAACTCCCCATGATCCCTCACTTTTTCCCATTAACCTCCCCGTGATCTCACTCTGTCCCTTTAACGTCTCCGTGATCTCACTCTCTGTCCCTTTAACCTCTCCATGATCTCACTCTCTGTCCCTTTAACCTCCCCGTGATCTCACTCTCTGTCCCTTTAACCTCCCCGTGATCTCACTCTTAGTCCATTTATGTGTTCCCCTGATGTCAAACTCTGTCCCTTTAACTATCCCACTGATCTCACTCTGTCCATTTAACATACATGTGATCTCACTCTCTGTCCATTTAACCTCACCGTGATCTCACTCTCTGTCCCTTTAACATCTCCGTGATCTCACTCTCTGTCCCTTTAACCTCCCGGTGATCTCACTCTCTGTCCCTATAACCTCACCGTGATCTCACTCTCTGTCCCTATAACCTCACCGTGATCTCACTCTCTGTCCCTTTAACCGCCCCGTGATCTCACTCACTGTCCCTTTAACCTCCCCGTGATCTGACTCTCTGACCCTTTATCCTCCTCGTGATCACTCCCTGTACATTTAACCTCCCTGTGTTCTCAGTCTCTAACCCTTTAACATCCTCGTGATCACTCTCTGTACCTTTAACCTCACCATGACTTCACTCTCTGTCCCTTTAGCCTGCCCGTGATCTCACTCTCTGTCCCGTTAACCTCCCCGTGATCTCACTCTCTGTCCCTTTAACCTCCCCGTGATCTCACTCTCTGTCCCTTTAACCTTCCCGTGATATCACTCTCTGTCCCTTTAACCTCCCCGTGATCACACTCTCTGCCCCTTTAAACTCCCCGTGATTTCTCTCTCTCTTTACGCTCCCACTGATCACACTCTCTGTCGCTTTAAACTCCCCGTGATCTCTCAATTTGTCCCATTATCCTCCCCGTGATCTCACTCCCTGTCCCATTAACCTCCATGTGATCTCACTCTCTATCCCTTTAACCTCTCCGTGATCTCACTGTCTATGCCTTTAACCTCCCCGTGATTTCACTCTCTGTCCCTTTAACCTCCCTGTGATCTCACAATCTGTGCCTTTACCCTCCCCGTGATCTCACTCTCTGTCCCTTTAACCTCCCCGTGATTTCACTCTCTCTCCCTTTTACCTTCCCGTGATCTTACTCTCGGTCCCTTTATCCTCTCCGTGATCTCACTCTCTGTCCCTTTAACCTCCCCGTTATCTCACTCTCAGTCCCTTTAACCCACCCGTGATTTCAATTTATGTCCCTGTAACCTCCCCGTAATCACACTCTCTATCCCTTTAACCTATCCGTGATCTCAATTTATGTCCCTGTAACCTCCCCGTAATCTAACTCTCTGTCCCTTTAACCTCCCCGTGATCTCACTCTCTGTCCCTTTAACCTCCCCATGATCTGACTCTCTGTCCATTTAACCTCCCAGTGGTCTCACTCTCTTCCCTTTTACCTCCCCGTGATCATACTCTCTGTCCCTTTAACCTACCCATGATCTCACTCTATGCCCCTTTACCGTCCCCTTGATCTCTCTCTGTCCCTTTAATCTCCCCGTGTTCTCATTCTCTGTCCCTTTAACCACCCCGTGAACTCACTGTCTGTCCCTTTAACCTCCCCGTGATCTCACTCTCTGTCCCTTTTACATCCCCGTGATCTCACTCTCTGTCCCTTTAACCACCCCGTGACCTCTCTCTCTGTCCCTTTAACCTCCCCGTGATCTCACTCTCTGTCCCTTTAACCTCCCCGTGATCTTACTCTCTGTCACTTTACCCTTCCCGTGATCTTACTCTCTGTCCCTTTAACCTCCCCGTGATTTCTCTCTCTCTTTAACATTCCACTGATCACCCTCTCTGTCGCTTTAAACTCCCCATGATCCCTCACTTTTTCCCATTAACCTCCCCGTGATCTCACTCTCTGTCCCTTTAACGTCCCCGTGATCTCACTCTCTGTCCCTTTAACCTCTCCATGATCTCACTCTCTGTCCCATTAGCCTCCCCGTGATCTAACTCTTAGTCCATTTATGTGTTCCCCTGATGTCAAACTCTGTCCCTTTAACTATCCCACTGATCTCACTCTGTCCATTTAACATACATGTGATCTCACTCTCTGTCCATTTAACCTCACCGTGATCTCACTCTCTGTCCCTTTAACCTCTCCGTGATCTCACTCTCTGTCCCTTTAACTTCCCGGTGATCTCACTCTCTGTCCCTATAACCTCACCGTGATCTCACTTTCTGTCCCTATAACCTCACCGTGATCACACTCTCTGTCCATTTAATCTTCCCGTGATCTCACTCTCTGTCCCTTTAACCTCACCGTGATCTCACACTCTGTCCTTTTAACCTCCCCGTGATCTCACTCTCTGTCCTTTAAAGCTCCTAGTTATCTCACTCTCTGTCCCTTTTACCTTCCCGTGATCTCACTCTCTGTCCCTTTACACTCCTCGGGATCTCACTCTGTGTCCCTTTAAACCCCCCGTGATCTCACTCTCTGTCCCTTTACACTCCTCGGGATCTCACTCTGTGTATCTTTAAACCCCCCGGGATCTCACTCTCTGTCCCTTTAAACTCCACATTGTTTCACTCTCTGTCCCTTTAACCTCCTCATGATCTCAATCTCTGTCCCTTTTACCTCCCCGTGATATCACTCTCTGTCCCTTTAACCTCCCCATGATCTCTTTCTCTGCCCCTTTTACATCCCCGTGATCTCAACCTCTTTCCCTTTAACCACCACGTGACCTCACTGTCTGTCTCTTTTACCTCCCCGTGATCACACTCTCTGTCGCATTAACCTGCACGTTATCTCACTCTCTGTCCCTTTAACCTCGCCGTGATCTCACTCTCTGTCCCGTTAACCTCCCCGTGATCTCACTCTCTGTCCCTTTACCCTCCCCGTGATCTCACTCTCTGTCCCTTTAACCTCCCCGTGATTTCACTCTCTCTCCCTTTTACCTTCCCGTGATCTTACTCTCTGTCCCTTTAACCTCCCCGTTATCTCACTCTCAGTCCCTTTAACCCACCCGTGATTTCAATTTATGTCCCTGTAACCTCCCCGTAATCACACTCTCTATCCCTTTAACCTATCCGTGATCTCAATTTATGTCCCTGTAACCTCCCCGTAATCTAACTCTCTGTCCCTTTAACCTCCCCGTGATCTGACTCTCTGTCCATTTAACCTCCCAGTGGTCTCACTCTCTTCCCTTTTACCTCCCCGTGATCATACTCTCTGTCCCTTTAACCTACCCATGATCTCACTCTATGCCCCTTTACCGTCCCCTTGATCTCTCTCTGTCCCTTTAATCTCCCCGTGTTCTCATTCTCTGTCCCTTTAACCACCCCGTGAACTCACTGTCTGTCCCTTTAACCTCCCCGTGATCTCACTCTCTGTCCCTTTTACATCCCCGTGATCTCACTCTCTGTCCCTTTAACCACCCCGTGACCTCTCTCTCTGTCCCTTTAACCTCCCCGTGATCTCACTCTCTGTCCCTTTAACCTCCCCGTGATCTTACTCTCTGTCACTTCCCCTTCCCGTGATCTTACTCTCTGTCCCTTTAACCTCCCCGTGATTTCTCTCTCTCTTTAACATCCCACTGATCACCCTCTCTGTCGCTTTAAACTCCCCATGATCCCTCACTTTTTCCCATTAACCTCCCCGTGATCTCACTCTCTGTCCCTTTAACGTCCCCGTGATCTCACTCTCTGTCCCTTTAACCTCTCCATGATCTCACTCTCTGTCCCATTAGCCTCCCCGTGATCTAACTCTTAGTCCATTTATGTGTTCCCCTGATGTCAAACTCTGTCCCTTTAACTATCCCACTGATCTCACTCTGTCCATTTAACATACATGTGATCTCACTCTCTGTCCATTTAACCTCACCGTGATCTCACTCTCTGTCCCTTTAACCTCTCCGTGATCTCACTCTCTGTCCCTTTAACCTCCCGGTGATCTCACTCTCTGTCCCTATAACCTCACCGTGATCTCACTTTCTGTCCCTATAACCTCACCGTGATCACACTCTCTGTCCATTTAATCTTCCCGTGATCTCACTCTCTGTCCCTTTAACCTCACCGTGATCTCACACTCTGTCCTTTTAACCTCCCCGTGATCTCACTCTCTGTCCTTTAAAGCTCCTAGTTATCTCACTCTCTGTCCCTTTTACCTTCCCGTGATCTCACTCTCTGTCCCTTTACACTCCTCGGGATCTCACTCTGTGTCCCTTTAAACCCCCCGTGATCTCACTCTCTGTCCCTTTACACTCCTCGGGATCTCACTCTGTGTATCTTTAAACCCCCCGGGATCTCACTCTCTGTCCCTTTAAACTCCACATTGTTTCACTCTCTGTCCCTTTAACCTCCTCATGATCTCAATCTCTGTCCCTTTTACCTCCCCGTGATATCACTCTCTGTCCCTTTAACCTCCCCATGATCTCTTTCTCTGCCCCTTTTACATCCCCGTGATCTCAACCTCTTTCCCTTTAACCACCACGTGACCTCACTCTCTGTCTCTTTTACCTCCCCGTGATCTCACTCTCTGTCGCATTAACCTGCACGTTATCTCACTCTCTGTCCCTTTAACCTCGCCGTGATCTCACTCTCTGTCCCGTTAACCTCCCCGTGATCTCACTCTCTGTCCCTTTAACCTCCCCGTGATCTTACTCTCTGTCACTTTAACCTTCCCGTGATCTCACTCTCTGTCCCTTTAACCTCCCCGTGATCACACTCTTTGTCCCTTTAACCTCCCCGTGATTTCTCTCTCTCTTTAACCTCCCACTGATCACACTCTCTGTCGCTATAAACTCCCCGTGATCTCTCACTTTGTCCCATTAACCTCCCCGTGATCTCACTCTCTGTCCAATTAACGTCCCCGTGATCTCACTCTCTGTCCCTTTATCCTCTCCATGATCTCACTCTTTGTCCCTTTAGCTTCTCCGTGATCTCACTCTCTATCTCTTTAACCTCCCCGTGGTCTCACTCTCTGTCCCTTTAAACTCCCCGTTATCACACTCTCTGTCCCATTAACCTGCCCGTGATCTCACTCTCTATCCCGTTAACCTCCCCGTGATCTCACTCTCTGTCCCTTTATCCTCCTCGTGATCACTCTCTGTACCTTTATCCTCCCTGTGGTCTCTGACACTGACCCTTTATCATCCTCGTGATCACTCTCTGTACCTTTAACCTCCCTATGATCTCACTCTCTGTCCCTTTAACCTCACCGTGATCTCACTCACTGTCCCTTTAACCTTCCCGTGATCTCACTCTCTGTCCCTTTAACCTCCCCATGATCTCACTCTCTGTCCCTTTAACCTCCCCGTGATCTCACTCTCTGTCACTTTAACGTCCCCGTGATCACACTCTCTGTCCCTTTAAACTCCCCCTCATCTCACTCTCTGTCCCATTAACCTCCCCGTGATTTCTCTGTCTCTTTAACCGCCCACTGATCACACTCCCTGTCGCATTAAACTCCTCGTGATCTCTCAATTTGTCCCATTAACCTGTCCGTGATCTCACTCTCTGTCCCATTAACCTCCCCGTGATCTCACTCTCTGTCCCTTTAACCTCCCCGTGATCTCACTCTCTGTCCCTTTAACCCTCCCGTGATCTAACTATCTGTCACTTTAACCTCCCTGTAATCTCACTCTCTGTCCCTTTAACCTCACCGTGATCTCACTCACTGTCCCTTTAACCTCCCCGTGATCTGACTCTCTGACCCTTTATCCTCCTCGTGATCACTCTCTGTACATTTAACCTCCCTGTGTTCTCAGTCTCTAACCCTTTAACATCCTCGTGATCACTCTCTGTACCTTTAACCTCACCATGACCTCACTCTCTGTCCCTTTAACCTGCCCGTGATCTCACTCTCTGTCCCGTTAACCTCCCCGTGATCTCACTCTCTGTCCCTTTAACCTTCCCGTGATCTCACTCTCTGTCCCTTTAACCTCCCCGTGATCACACTCTCTGCCCCTTTAAACTCCCCGTGATTTCTCTCTCTCTTTACGCTCCCACTGATCACACTCTCTGTCGCTTTAAACTCCCCGTGATCTCTCAATTTGTCCCATTATCCTCCCCGTGATCTCACTCCCTGTCCCATTAACCTCCACGTGATCTCACTCTCTATCCCTTTAACCTCTCCGTGATCTCACTGTCTATGCCTTTACCCTCCCCGTGATCTCACTCTCTGTCCCTTTAACCTCCCCGTGATTTCACTCTCTCTCCCTTTTACCTTCCCGTGATCTTACTCTCGGTCCCTTTATCCTCTCCGTGATCTCACTCTCTGTCCCTTTAACCTCCCCGTTATCTCACTCTCAGTCCCTTTAACCCACCCGTGATTTCAATTTATGTCCCTGTAACCTCCCCGTAATCACACTCTCTATCCCTTTAACCTATCCGTGATCTCAATTTATGTCCCTGTAACCTCCCCGTAATCTAACTCTCTGTCCCTTTAACCTCCCCGTGATCTCACTCTCTGTCCCTTTAACCTCCCCGTGATCTGACTCTCTGTCCATTTTACCTCCCAGTGGTCTCACTCTCTTCCCTTTTACCTCCCCGTGATCACACTCTCTGCCCCTTTAACCTACCTGTGATCTCACTCTCTGTCCCTTTAACCACCCCGTGATCTCACTTTATGTCCCTGTAAACTCCCCGTAATCTCACTCTCTGTCCCTTTAACCTCCGCGTGATTTCACTCTCTGTCCCTTTACCTCCCCGTGATCTCACTCTCTGCCCCTTTAACCTACCCGTGATCTCACTCTCTGTCCCTTTAACCACCCCGTGATCTCACTTTATGTCCCTGTAAACTCCCCGTAATCACACTCTCTTTCCCATTAACCTCCCCGTGATCTCACTCTCTGTCCCGTTAACCTCCCCGTGATCTCACACTCTGCCCCTTTTACCTCCTCGTGATCACGCTCTGTAACTTTAAACTCCCAATGATATCACTCTCTGGCCCTTTTACCTCCCCGTGATCTCACTCTCTGTTCATTTAACCTTCCCGTGATCTCACTCTCTGTCCCTTTAACCACCCCGCGATCTCTCTCTCTGTCCCATTAACCTCCCCGTGATCTCACTCACTGTCCCTTTAACCTTCCCGTGATCTCTCTATCTGTCCCTTTAACCTACCCGTGATCTCTCTCTCTGTCCCTTTAACATTCCCGTGATCTCATTCTCTGTCCCTTTAACCTCCCCTTGATCTTACTCGATGTCCCTTTAACCTCCCCGTGATCTCACTCTCTGTCCCATTAACTTGCCCGTGATCTCACTCTCTGTCCCTTTAACCACCCCGTGATTTCTCTCTCTGTCCCTTTAACCTCCCCGTGACTTCTCTCTCTCTTTAACCTCCCACTGATCTCACTCTCTGTCCCTTTAACCTACCCGTGATCTCACTCTCTGTCCCTTTAACCTCTCCGTGATCTCACTCTCTGTCCCTTTAACCTACCCGTGATTTCACTATCAGTCCCTTTAACCTCCCCGTGATCTCACTCTCTGTCCCTTTAACCTACCCGTGATCTCACTCTCTGTTCCTTTACACTCCTCGTGATCTCGCTCTCTGTTCCATTTACCTCACCGTGATCTCACTCTCTGTCCCATTAACCTCAGCGAGATCTCGCTCTCATTCCCTTTAAACTTCACGAGATATAACTCTCTTTCCCTGTAACCTCCCCGAAATCACACTCTCTGTCCCATTAACCTCAGCGAGATATCGCTCTCATTCCCTTTAAACTTCACGAGATATCACTCTCTGTCCCTTTAACCTCCCCGTGATCTGACTCTCTGTCTCTTTAACCTCTCCGTGGTCTCACTCTATGTCCCATGAACCTCACTGGGATCACACTCTCTGTCCCTTTAAACTCCCCGTGATCTCACTATCTGTCCCATTAACGTCCCATTGATCTCTCTCCATCCCTTAAACGACCCCGTGTTCTCACTCTCTGCCCCTTTAACCTCCGCGTGATCTCTCTCTGTACCTTTAAATTCTCCATGATCTCTCTCTCTGTTCCATTAACCTCCCCGTGATCTCACTCACTGTCCCTTTAACCTTCCCGTGATCTCTCTCTCTGTCCCTTAAATCTCCCCGTGATCTCACTCTCTGTCCCTTTAACCTCCCCGTGATCTCACTCTATGTCCCTTTAACGTCCCCTTGATCTCTCTCTGTCCCTTTAACCACGCCGTGATCTCTCTCTCTGTCCATTTAGCCTCCCCGTGATCTCACCCTCTGGCTCTTTAACCACCCCGCGATCTCACTCTCTGTCCCATTAAACTACCCGTGATCTCACTCTCTATCCCATTAACCTCCCCGTGATCTCATTCGCTGTCCCTTTAACCTCCCCGTGATCTCACTCTCTGCCCCTTTAACCTCCTCGTGATCACTCTCTGTACCTTTAAACTCCCCATGTTCTCACTCTCTTTTCTTTTTAGCTCACCGTGATCTCACTCTCTGTCCCTTTAACCTCCCCATGATTTGACACTCTGTCCCTTCAACCTCCCCGTGATCTCTCTCTCTGTCCCTTTAACCTCCCCGTGATCACACTCTCTGGCTTTTTAACCACCCCGCGATCTCACTCTCTGACCCATTAACCTCCCCGTGATCTCACTCGCTGTCCCTTTAACCTCCCCGTGATCTCACTCTCTGCCCCTTTAAACTCCTCGTGATCACTCTCTGTACCTTTAAACTCCCCATGTTCTCACTCTCTGTCCATTTAAGCTCCCCGTGATCTCACTCTCTGTCCCTTTAACCCCCCCTTGATCTCACGCTCTGTCCCTTTAACCTCCCCATGATTTGACACTCTGTCCCTTCAACCTCCCCGTGATCTCTCTCTCTGTCCCTTTAACCGCCCCGTGATCTCACTCTCTGGCTCTTTAACCACCCCGCGATCTCACTATCTGTCCCATTAACCTACCCGTGATCTCACTCTATATCCCATTAACCTCCCCGTGATCTCACTCTCTGTCCCTTTTACCTCCCCGTGATCTTACTCTCTGTCCCTTTAACCCCCCCTTGATCTCACGCTCTGTCCCTTTAACCTCCCCATGATTTGACTCTCTGTCCCTTCAACCTCCCCGTTTTCTCTCTCTCTGTCCCTTTAACCTCCCCGTGATCTCACTCTCTGTCCCTTTATCTTCTTCGTGATCTCACTCTCTGTCCCTTTAGCCTCCCCATATTCTCACTCTCTGTCCCATTAACCTACCCGTGATCTCACTCTCTGTCCCTTTAACACCCCGTGATCTCACTCTCTGTCCATTTAACCTCCCCATGATCTCACTCTCTGTCTCTTTAACATCCCCGTGATCCCATTCTCTGTCTATTTAACCTCCCCGTGATCTCACTCTCTGTCCCTTTACCATCCCCGTGATCTCTCTTACTGTCCCTTTAACCTCCCCGTGATCTGCATCTCTGTCCCTTTAACACCCCGTGATCTCACTCTCTGTCCGTTTAACCTCCCCGTGATCTCAGTCTCTGTCCCATTAACGACCCCGTGATCTCACTCTCTGTCCCATTAATCTCCCTGTGATCTCAATCTCTGTCCCTTAAACCGCCCCGTGATCTCTCCCTCTGTCCCTTTAACCACCCCGTGATATCACTCTCTGCCCCTTTAACCTCCCAGTGATCACACTCTCCGTCACGTTAACCTCCCCGTGATCTCACTCTCTGTCCCTTTTACCTCCCCGTGATCTCACTCTCTGTACCTTTAAACTCCCCATGTTCTCACTCTCTGTCCATTTAAGCTCCCCGTGATCTTACTCTCTGTCCCTTTAACCCCCCCTTGATCTCACACTCTGTCCCTTTAACCTCCCCATGATTTGACTCTCTGTCCCTTCAACCTCCCCGTTTTCTCTCTCTCTGTCCCTTTAACCTCCCCGTGATCTCACTCTCTGTCCCTTTAACTTCTTCGTGATCTCACTCTCTGTCCCTTTAGCCTCCCCATATTCTCACTCTCTGTCCCATTAACCTACCCGTGATCTCACTCTCTGTCCCTTTAACACCCCGTGATCTCACTCTCTGTCCATTTAACCTCCCAGTGATCTCACTCTCTGTCTCTTTAACCTTTCCGTGATCTCACTCTCTGTCCCATTAATCTCCCTGTGATCTCAATCTCTGTCCCTTAAACCGCCCCGTGATCTCTCCCTCTGTCCCGTTAACCATCCCGTGATATCACTCTATGTCCCTTAAACCTCGCCGTAATCTGACTCTCTGTCCCATTAGCTTTCCCGTGATATCACTCTCTGTCCCTTTAGCTTCCCCGTGATCTCACTCTGTCCCTTTTACCACCCCGTGATCTCACTCTCTGTCCATTTAACCTCCCAGTGATCTCACTCTCTGTCCCTTTACACTTTCCATGATCTCTCTCTCTGTCCCATTAACCTCCCCGTGATCTCACTCTCTGTCCCTTCAACCTCCCCGTGATCTCTCTCTCTGTCCCCTTATCCTCCCCGTGAACTCTCCCTCTTTAACCTCCCGTGATCTCACTCTCTGTCCCTTTAAACTCCCCTTGATCTCTCACTTTGTCCCATTAATCTCCCCGTGATCTCACTCTCTGTCCCTTTAACCTCCCCGTGATCTCACTCTCTGTCCCATTAACGACCCCGTTATCTCACTCTCTGTCTCTTTAACCTTCCAGTGATCTCACTCTCTGTCCCTTTAACCTTCCCGTGACCTCACTCTCTTTCCATTTAACCTCCCCGTATTCTCACTCTCTGCCCCTTTAAACTCCCAGTGATCTCACTCTCTTCCCATTAACCTCCCCGTGATCTCACTCTCTGTCCCTTTAACCTCCCCGTTATCTCACTCTCTGGCCCATTAACCTCCCCGTGATCTCACCCTCTGTCCCTTTAACCTCACCATAATCGCAACCTCCGTCGCGTTAAACTCACTGTGATCTCTCTCACTGCCCCTTTAAAGTTCCCGTGATCTCACGCTCTGTCCCCTTAACTTCCCCGTGAACTCTCCCTCTTTAACCTCCCGTGATCTAACTCTCTGTCCCTTTAAACTCCCCTTGATCTCTCACTTTGTCCCATTAACCTCCCCATTATCTCACTCTCTGTCTATTTAACCTCCCCGTGATCTCACTTTCTGTCCCTTTAACCTCCCAGTGATCTCACTCTCTGTCCCATTAACGACCCCGTGATCTCACTCTCTGTCTCTTTAACCTCCCCGTGATCTCACTGTCTGTCCCTTTAACCTCCCCGTGATCTCAATCTCTGGTCCATTAACCTCCCCGTGATCTCACTCTCTGTCCCATTAAGCTCCCTGTGATCTCACTCTCTGTCCCATCAACATCATCGTGATCTCACTTTCTGTCTCTTTAACCTTCCAGTGATCTCACTCTCTGCCCCTATAACCTCCCAGTGTTCTCACTCTCTGCCCCTTTAACTTCCCAGTTTTCTCACTCTCTTTCCCTTTAACCTCCTCGTGATCTCACTCTCTGTCCCTTTAACCTCCCCGTGCTCTCACTCTCTGTCCCTTTAACCACCCCGTGATATCACTCTCTGCCCCTTTAACCTCCCAGTGATCACACTCTCCATCACGTTAACCTCCCCGTGATCTCACTCTCTGTCCCTTTTACCTCCCCGTGATCTCACTCTCTGTCCCATTAACCTCCCCATTATCTCACTCTCTGTCCCGTTAACCTCCCCGCGATCTCACTCTCTGTTCCATTAACCTCCCCGTGATTTCTCTCTCTCTTTAAGCTCCCACTGATCACACTCTCTGTCGCTTTAAACTCCCCGTGATCTCTCACTTTGTCCCATTAACCTCCCCGTGATCTCACTCTCTGTCCCATTAAACTCCCCGTGATCTCACTCTCTGTCCCTTTAACCTCTTCGTGATCTCACTCTCTGTCCCTTTAACCTCCTCGTGATTTTATTCTCTGTCCCTTTAACCTCTCCGTGGTCTCACTCTCTGTACCTTTAACCTCCCCGGGATCACAATCTGTGTCCCTTTAACCTCCCCGTGATCACAATCTGTGTCCCTTTAACCTCCCCGTGATCTCACGCTCTGTCCATTTAACCACCCCGTGATCTCACTTTATATCCCTGTAACCTCCCCGTAATCTCACTCTCTGTCCCTTTAAACTCCGCGTGATCTCACTCTCTGTCCCTTTAAACTCTCTGTGATTTCACTCTCTGTCCCTTTAACCTTCCCGTGAACTCACTTTCTCTGTCCATTTAACCTCCCCGTATTCTCACTCTCTGCCCCTTTAAACTCCCAGTGATCTAACTCTCTGTCCATTTAACCTCCCCGTGATCTCACTCTCTGTCCCATTAACCTCCTGTGATTTCACTCTCTGTCCTTTAACCTCCCCGTGATCTCACTCTCTGTCCCATTAACCTCCCCGTGATCTCACTCTCTGTCCATTTAACCTCCCCATGATTTCACTCTCTGTCCCTTTAATTTTCCCGTGATCTCACTCGCTGTCCCTTTAACCTCCCCATTATCTCACTGTCTGTAACTTTAACCTCCCCGTGATCTCACTCCCTGTACCTTTAACCACAACGTGATCTCACTCTCTGTCCCTTCAACCTCCCCGTGATCTCTCTCTCTGTCCCATTAACCTCCCCGTGATCTCTCTCTCTGTCCCAATAACATCCCCGTGATCTCACTCACTGTCCCGTTAACCTCCCCTTGATCTCACTCTCTGTCCCTTTAACCTCCCCGTGATCTCACTCTCCGTCCCTTTAACCTTCCCGTGATCTCACGCTCTGTCCCTTTAACCACCCCGTGATCTCACTCTCTGTCCATTTAACTCTCCGTGATCTCACTCTCTGTCCCTTTAACCTCCCCGTGATTTCACTCTCTGTCCCTTTAACCTCCCCGTGATCTCACTTACTGTCCCATTAACGACCCCGTGATCTCACTCTCTGTCCCCCTAACCTCCCCGTGATCTCATTCGCTGTCCCTTTAACCTCCCCTTGATCTCACTCTGTCCCTTTAACCTCCCCGTTATCTCACTCTCTCTCCCTTAAACCTCCCTGTGATCTCACTCTCCTTCCCTTTAACCTTCCCGTGATCTCACGCTCTCTCCCTTTAACCTCCCCGTGATCTCACTCCCTGTACCTTTAACCCTCCCGTGATCTCACTCTCTGTCCATTTAACTCCCCGTGATCTCACTCTCTGTCCCTTTAACCTCCCCGTGATCTCACTCTCTGTCCCTTTAATTTCCCCGTTATCTCACTTTCGGTCCCTTTAACCTCCCCGTGATCTCTCTCTCTGTCCCATTAACCTCCCCGTGATCTCACTCTCTGTCCCTTCAACCTCCCCGTGATCTCTCTCTCTGTCCCCTTATCCTCCCCGTGAACTCTCCCTCTTTAACCTCCCGTGATCTCACTCTCTGTCCCTTTAAACTCCCCTTGATCTCTCACTTTGTCCCATTAATCTCCCCGTGATCTCACTCTCTGTCCCATCAACATCATCGTGATCTCACTTTCTGTCTCTTTAACCTCCCCGTGATCTCACTCTCTGTCCCTTTAACCTTCCAGTGATCTCACTCTCTGTCCCTTTAACCTCCCCGTGATCTACTCTCTGCCCCTATAACCTCCCAGTGTTCTCACTCTCTGTCCCTTTTACCTCCCCGTGATCTCACTCTCTGTCCCTTTAACCTCCCCGTGCTCTCACTCTCTGTCCCTTTAACCTCCCCGTGATCTCACTCTATTTCCCTTTAACCTCCCCGTGCTCTCACTCTCTGTCCCTTTAACCTCCCCGTGATATCACTGTCTGCCCCTTTAACCTCCCCGTGATCTCACTCTCTGTCCCTTTAGCCACCCCATGATCTCATTATCTGTCCCTTTAATAACCCCGTGATCTCACTCTCTGTCCCATTAACCTCCCCATTATCTCACTCTCTGTCCCGTTAACCTCCCCGCGATTTCACTCTCTGTCCCATTAAACTCCCCGTGATCTCACTCTCTGTCCCTTTAACCTCCTCGTGATTTTATTCTCTGTCCCTTTAACCTCTCCGTGCTCTCACTTACTGTCCCATTAACGACCCCGTGAGCTCACTCTCTGTCCCCTTAACCTCCCCGTTATCTCACTTTCGGTCCCTTTAACCTCCCCGTGATCTCACTTACTGTCCCATTAACGACCCCGTGAGCTCACTCTCTGTCCCCTTAACCTCCCCGTGATCTCATTCGCTGTCCCTTTAACCTCCCCGTGATCTCACTCTCTGTCCCATTAACATCCCCGTAATCTCAGTCACTGTCCCTTTAACCTCCCCTTGATCTCACTCTGTCCCTTTAACCTCCCCGTTATCTCACTCTCTCTCCCTTAAACCTCCCTGTGATCTCACTCTCCGTCCCTTTAACCTCCCCGTGATCTCACTCTCTGTCCCTTTAACCTCCCCGTGATCTCACTCTCTGTCCCTTTAATTTCCCCGTTATCTCACTTTCGGTCCCTTTAACCTCCCCGTGATCTCACTTTCTGTCCCATTAACCTCCCCGTGATCTCACCCTCTGTCCCTTTAACCTCCCCGTGATCTCACTTTCTGTTCCATTAACCTCCCCGTGATCTCACCCTCTGTCCCTTTAACCTCCCCGTGATCTCACTCTCTGTCCCTTTAACCTCACTGTAATCACTCTCTGTCCCTTCAACCTCCCCGTGATCTCACTTTCTGTCCCTTTTAACTCCCCTTGATCTCTCACTTTGTCCCATTAACCTCCCCATTATCTCACTCTCTGTCTATTTAACCTCACCATGATCTCACTTTCTGTCCCTTTAACCTCCCCGTGATCTCACTCTCTGTCCCTTCAACATCCCCGTGATCTCTCTCCCTGTCCCATTAACCTCCCCGTGATCTCACTCTCTGTCCCTTCAACATCCCCGTGATCTCTCTCCCTGTCCCATTAACCTCCCCGTGATCTCTCTCTGTCCCATTAACCCATCCGTGATCTCCCTCTCTTTACCTTTAACCCTCCCGTGATCTCACGCTCTGTGTATTTAACTCCCCGTGATCTCACTCTCTGTCCCTTTAACCTCCCCGTGATCTCACTTTCTGTCCCTTTAAACTCCCCGTGATCTCACTCTCTGTCCCTTTAACCTCCCCGTGATCACTCTCTTATCTTTAAACTCCCCATGATCTCACTCTCGGACTGTTGAACCTCCTCCTGATCACTCTCTGGCCCTTTAACCTCCCCATGATCTCACACTCTGTCCCTTTAACCTCCTCGTGATCTCACTCTCTGTCCCTTTAACCTTCCCGTGATATCACTCTCTTTTCCTTTAACCTCTCCGTGATCTCACTCTCTGTCCCTTTAACCTCCCCGTGATCTTTCTCTGTCCCCTAAACCACCCCGTGATCTCACTCTCTGTCCCTTTAACCTCTCCTTGATGTCACTCTCTCTCCCAGTAACCTCCCCATTATCTCACTCTCTGTCCCTTCAACCTCCCCTTGATCTCTCTCTCTGTCCCATTAACCTCCCCGTGATCTCACTCACTTTCCCTTAAACTTTCCCGTGATCACTCTCTCTGTCCCATTAACCCATTCGTGATCTCACGATATGTCCCATTAACCTCACCGTTATCTCACTCTTTGTCCATTTAACTCCCCGTGATCTCACTCACTGTCCCTTTATCCGCCCCGTGATCTCACTTTCTGTCCCATTAACGTCCCCGTGATCTCATTCTCTGTCCCTTTAACCTCCCCGTGATCTCACTCTCTGTCCCTTTAACCTCCCCGTGATCTCACTCTCTTTCCCTTTAATCTCTCCGTGATCTCACTCTCTTGCCCATTAACCTCCCCGTGAAATCACTCTGTCCTTTTAAAATCACCGTGATCTCACTCACTGCCCCTGAAAGTGCCCGTGATCTCACTCTCTGTCCCCTTAACCTCCCCGTGATCTCACTCTCTGTCCCTTTAACCACCTCGTAATCGCTCTCTGGCCCTTTAACCTCCCCATGATTTCACTCTCTGTCCCTTTAACCTCCTCGTGATCTCACTCTCTGTCCCTTTAACCTCTCCGTGATCTCACTCACTGGCCAATTAACCTCCCCGTGATCTCACTCTCTGTCCCTTTAACCTCCCCGTGATCTCACACTCTGTCCGTTTAAACTCCCTGTGAGCTCACTCTCTGTACCTTTAACGTCCCCTTGATCTCTCTATTTAGCTTTAACCTCCCCGTAATCTCACTCTCTGTCCCATTAACCTCACCGTGATTTCACTCTCTGTCCTCTCAACCACCCCTTGATCTCACTCTGTCCCTTTAACCTCCCCTTGATCTCACTCTCTGTCCCTTTAACCTCCCCGTGATCTCACTCTCTGACCCTTTAACATTCCCGTGATCTCACTCTCTGTCCCTTTAACCACCTCGTAATCGCTCTCTGGCCCTTTAACCTCCCCATGATTTCACTCTCTGTCCCTTTAACCTCCTCGTGATCTCACTCTCTGTCCCTTTAACCTCTCCGTGATCTCACTCACTGGCCAATTAACCTCCCCGTGATCTCACTCTCTGTCCCTTTAACCTCCCCGTGATCTCACACTCTGTCCGTTTAAACTCCCTGTGAGCTCACTCTCTGTACCTTTAACGTCCCCTTGATCTCTCTATTTAGCTTTAACCTCCCCGTAATCTCACTCTCTGTCCCATTAACCTCCCCATTATCTCACTCTCTGTCCCTTTAACCTTCCCGTGATCTCACTCTCTGTCCCTCTAACCTCCCCGTGATCTCACTCTCTATCCCTTTAATCTCCCCGTGATCTCACTCTCTGTCCCTTTAACCTCCCCGTGATCTCACTCTCTGTCCCTTTAAACTCCCCGTGATCTCTCACTTTGTCCCATTAACGTCCCCGTGATCTCACTCCCTGCCCATATAACCTCCCCGTGAGCTCACTCTCTGTCCCCATAACCTCCTCGTAATCGCTCTGTGGCCCTTTAACCTCCCCATGATCTCACTCTCTGTCCCTTTAAACTCCTCGTGATCTCACTCTCTGTCCCTTTAACCTCTCCGTGATCTCACTCATTGGCCAATTAACCTCCCCGTGATATCACTCTCTGTCCCTTTAACCTCCCCGTGATCTCACACTCTGTCCCTTTAAACTCCCTGTGAGCTCACTCTCTGTCCCATTAACCTCTCCATTATCTCACTCTCTGTCCCTTTAACCTTCCCGTGATCTCACTCTCTGTCCCTTTAACCTCCCCGTGATCTCACTCTCTATCCCATTAACCTCCCCGTGATCTCACTCTCTGTCCCTTTAACCTCCCCGTGATCTCACTCTCTGTCCCTTTAAACTCCCCGTGATCTCTCACTTTGTCCCATTAACATCCCCGTAATCTCACTCCCTGTACATTTAACCACACCGTGGTCTCACTCTCTGTCCCTTTAAGATCCCCGAGGTCTCACTCTTTGTCCCTTTAACCTCCCCTTGATCTCACTCTCATTCCCGTAAACATCCCCTTGATCTCACTCTCTATACCTTTAACCCATCCGTTATCACACTCTCTGTCCCATTAACCTCCCCGTGATCTCATTCGCTGTCCCTTTAACCCTCCCGTGTTCTCACTCTCTGTCCATTTAACCTCACCGTGATCTCACTCTCTGTCCCTTTAACCTCCTCGTGATCTTACTCTCTGTCACTTTAACGTCTCCTTGATATCTCTCTGTCCCTATAACTTCCCCGTGACCTCACTCTCTGTCCCATTAATCTCCCCATTATCTCACTCTCTGTCCCTTTAACCTCCTCGTGATCTCACCCTCTGTCCATTTCACTGTCCCTGATCTCACTCTCTGTCCCTTTAACCTCCCCGTGATCTCAGTCTCTGTCCCTTTAACCTCCCCGTGATCTCACTCTCTGTCCCTTTAACATTCCCGTGATCTCAGTCTCTGTCCCTTTAACCTCCCCGTGATCTCACTCACTGTCCCTTTAACCACCTCATGATCTCACTCTCTGTCCCTTTTACATACCCGTGATCTCACTCTCTGTCCCTTTAACCTCCCCGTGATCTCAATCTCTGTCCCTTTAACATTCCCGTGATCTCACTCTCTGTCCCTTTAACCTCCCCGTGATATCACTCTCTGTCCATTTAAACTTCCCGTGATCTCACTCTCTGTCCCTTTAACCTCCCCGTGATCTCACTCTCTGTCCCTTTAAACTTCCCGTGATCTCACTCTCTGTCCCTTTAAACTCCCCGTGATCTCACTCACTGTCCCTTTAACCTCCCCGTGATCTCACAATCTGTCCCATTAACCTCCCCGTGATCTCACTCTCTGTCCCTTTAAACACCCCGTGATCTCACTCTCTGTCCCTTTAACATCTCCGTGATCTCTCTCTGTCCCTTTAACCTCCCACTGATCTCATTCTCTGTCCCTTTAACCTCCCCGTGATCTCACTCTCTGTCCTTTTCACTGTCCCTGATCTCACTCTCTGTCCCTTTAACCTCCCCTTGATCTCACTCTCTGTCCCTTTAACCTCCCCGTGATCTCACTCTCTGACCCTTTAACATTCCCGTGATCTCACTCTCTGTCCATTTAACCTCCCCGTGATATCACTCTCTGTCCCTTTAACCTCCCCGTGATCTCACTCTCTATCCCTTTAACCTCCCCGTGATCTCACTCTCTGCCCCTTTACCTCCCCGTGATCTCACTCTCTGTCCCTTTAAACTCCCCGTGATCTCTCACTTTGTCCCATTAAACTCCCCGTGATCTCACTCTCTGTCCCATTAACATCCCCGTAATCTCACTCCCTGTACCTATAACCACACCGTGGTCTCACTCTCTGTCCCTTTAAGATCCCCGAGGTCTCACTCTTTGTCCCTTTAACCTCCCCTTGATCTCACTCTCATTCCCGTAAACATCCCATTGATCTCACTCTCTATACCTTTAACCCAACCGTTACCACACTCTCTGTCCCATTAACCTCACCGTGATTTCACTCTCTGTCCTCTCAACCACCCCTTGATCTCACTCAGTCCCTTTAACCTCCCCGTGATCTCACTCTCTGTCCCTTTTACATACCCGTGATCTCACTCTCTGTCCCTTTAACCTCCCCGTGATCTCACTCTCTGACCCTTTAACATTCCCGTGATCTCACTCTCTGTCCCTTTAACATTCCCGTGATCTCACTCTCTGTACCTTTAACCTCCCCGTGATATCACTCTCTATCCATTTAACCTCCCCGTGATCTCACTCTCTGTCCCTTTAACCTCCTTGTGATCTCACTCTCTGTCCCTTTAACCTCCCCGTGATCTCACACTCTGTCCGTTTAAACTCCCTGTGAGCTCACTCTCTGTACCTTTAACATCCCCTTGATCTCTCTATTTACCTTCAACCTCCCCGTAATCTCACTCTCTGTCCCATTAACCTCCCCATTATCTCACTCTCTGTCCCTTTAATCTTCCCGTGATCTCACTCTCTGTCCCTTTAACCTCCCCGTGATCTCACTCTCTATCCCTTTAATCTCCCCGTGATCTCACTCTCTGTCCCTTTAACCTCCCCGTGATCTCACTCTCTGTCCCTTTGAACTCCCCGTGATCTCTCACTTTGTCCCATTAACCTCCCCGTGATCTCACTCCCTGCCCATATAACCTCCCCGTGAGCTTACTCTCTGTCCCTTTAACCTCCTCGTAATCGCTCTGTGGCCCTTTAACCTCCCCATGATCTCACTCTCTGTCCCTTTAAACTCCTCGTGATCTCACTCTCTGTCCCTTTAACCTCTCCGTGATCTCACTCATTGGCCAATTAACCTCCCCGTGATCTCACTCTCTGTCCCTTTAACCTCCCCGTGATCTCACACTCTGTCCCTTTAAACTCCCTGTGAGCTCACTCTCTGTACCTTTAACGTCCCCTTGATCACTCTATTTACCTTTAACCTCCCCGTAATCTCACTCTCTGTCCCATTAACCTCCCCATTATCTCACTCTCTGTCCCTTTAACCTTCCCGTGATCTCACTCTCTGTCCCTTTAACCTCCACGTGATCTCACTCTCTATCCCTTTAACCTCCCCGTGATCTCACTCTCTGTCCCTTTAACCTCCCCGTGATCTCACTCTCTGTCCCTTTAAACTCCCCGTGATCTCTCACTTTGTCCCATTAAACTCCCCGTGATCTCACTCTCTGTCCCTTTAACAAATCTGTGATCTCTCTCTGTCCCTTTAACCTCCCCGTGATCTCATTCTCTGTCCCTTTAACCTCCCCGTGATCTCACTCTCTGTCCCTTTAACCTCCCCGTGATCTCACTCTCTTTCCCTTTAATCTCTCCGTGATCTCACTCTCTTGCCCATTAACCTCCCCGTGAACTCACTCTGTCCTTTTAAAATCACCGTGATCTCACTCACTGCCCCTGAAAGTGCCCGTGATCTCACTCTCTGTCCCCTTAACCTCCCCGTGATCTCACTCTCTGTCCCTTTAACCACCTCGTAATCGCTCTCTGGCCCTTTAACCTCCCCATGATTTCACTCTCTGTCCCGTTAACCTCCTCGTGATCTCACTCTCTGTCTCTTTAACCTCTCCGTGATCTCACTCACTGGCCAATTAACCTCCCCGTGATCTCACTCTCTGTCCCTTTAACCTCCTTGTGATCTCACTCTCTGTCCCTTTAACCTCCCCGTGATCTCACACTCTGTCCGTTTAAACTCCCTGTGAGCTCACTCTCTGTACCTTTAACGTCCCCTTGATCACTCTATTTACCTTTAACCTCCCAGTAATCTCACTCTCTGTCCCATTAACCTCCCCATTATCTCACTCTCTGTCCCTTTAACCTTCCCGTGATCTCACTCTCTGTCCCTTTAACCTCCCCGTGATCTCACTCTCTGTCCCTTTAACCTCCCCGTGATCTCACTCTCTGTCCCTTTAACCTCCCCGTGATCTCACTCTCTGTCCCTTTAAACTCCCCGTGATCTCTCACTTTGTCCCATTAAACTCCCCTTGATCTCACTCTCTGTCCCTTTAACCTCCCCGTGATCTCATTCTCTGTCCCTTTAACCTCCCCGTGATCTCCCTCTCTGTCACTTTAACCTCCCCGTGATCTCACTCTCTTTCCCTTTAATCTCTCCGTGATCTCACTCTCTTGCCCATTAACCTCCCCGTGAACTCACTCTGTCCTTTTAAAATCACCGTGATCTCACTCACTGCCCCTGAAAGTGCCCGTGATCTCACTCTCTGTCCCCTTAACCTCCCCGTGATCTCACTCTCTGTCCCTTTAACCACCTCGTAATCGCTCTCTGGCCCTTTAACCTCCCCATGATTTCACTCTCTGTCCCTTTAACCTCCTCGTGATCTCACTCTCTGTCCCTTTAACCTCTCCGTGATCTCACTCACTGGCCAATTAACCTCCCCGTGATCTCACTCTCTGTCCCTTTAACCTCCTTGTGATCTCACTCTCTGTCCCTTTAACCTCCCCGTGATCTCACACTCTGTCCGTTTAAACTCCCTGTGAGCTCACTCTCTGTACCTTTAACGTCCCCTTGATCTCTCTATTTACCTTTTACCTCCCCGTTATCTCACTCTCTGTCCCATTAACCTCCCCATTATCTCACTCTCTGTCCCTTTAACCTTCCCGTGATCTCACTCTCTGTCCCTTTAACCTCCCCGTGATCTCACTCTCTATCCCTTTAATCTCCCCGTGATCTCACTCTCTGTCCCTTTAACCTCCCCGTGGTCTCACTCTCTGTCCCTTTGAACTCCCCGCGATCTCTAACTTTGTCCCATTAACCTCCCCGTGATCTCACTCCCTGCCCATATAACCTCCCCGTGAGCTCACTCTCTGTCCCTTTAACCTCCTCGTAATCGCTCTGTGGCCCTTTAACCTCCCCATGATCTCACTCTCTGTCCTTTTAAACTCCTCGTGATCTCACTCTCTGTCCCTTTAACCTCTCCGTGATCTCACTCATTGGCCAATTAACCTCCCCGTGATCTCACTCTCTGTCCCTTTAACCTCCCCGTGATCTCACACTCTGTCCCTTTAAACTCCCTGTGAGCTCACTCTCTGTACCTTTACCGTCCCCTTGATCACTCTATTTACCTTTAACCTCCCCGTAATCTCACTCTCTGTCCCATTAACCTCCCCATTATCTCACTCTCTGTCCCTTTAACCTTCCCGTGATCTCACTCTCTGTCCCTTTAACCTCCCCGTGATCTCACTCTCTATCCCTTTAACCTCCCCGTGATCTCACTCTCTGTCCCTTTAACCTCCCCGTGATCTCACTCTCTGTCCCTTTAAACTCCCCGTGATCTCTCACTTTGTCACATTAAACTCCCCGTGATCTCACTCTCTGTCCCATTAACATCCCCGTAATCTCACTCCCTGTACCTTTAACCACACCGTGGTCTCACTCTCTGTCCCTTTAAGATCCCCGAGGTCTCACTCTTTGTCCCTTTAACCTCCCCTTGATCTCACTCTCATTCCCGTAAACATCCCCTTGATCTCACTCTCTATACCTTTAACCCATCCGTTATCACACTCTCTGTCCCATTAACCTCACCGTGATCTCACTCTCTGTCCCTTTTACTTCCCCGTGATCTCACTCTCTGTCCTCTCAACCTCCCCTTGATCTCACTCTGTCCCTTTAACCTCCCCGTGATCTCATTCTCTGTCCCTTTAACCCTCCCGTGTTCTCACTCTCTGTCCATTTAACCTCCTCGTGATCTTACTCTCTGTCACTTTAACGATTCCTTGATCTCTCTCTGTCCCTATAACTTCCCCGTGACCTCACTCTCTGCCCAACTAATCTCACCATTATCTCACTCTCTGTCCCTTTAACCTCCTCGTGATCTCACTCTCTGGTCCTTTAAACTCCCACTGATCTCATACTCTGTCCCTTTAACCTCCCCGTGAACTCACTCTCTGTCCCTAACCTCCCCGTGATCTCACTCTCTGTCCCTTTAAACTCCCCGTGATCTCACTCTCTGTCCCTTTAACCTCCCCGTGATCTCACTCTCCGACCCTTTAACATTCCCGTGATCTCACTCTCTGTCCCTTTAACCTCCCCGTGATATCACTCTCTGTCCCTTTAACCTCCCCGTGATCTCACTCTCTATCCCTTTAACCTCCCCGTGATCTCACTCTCTGTCCCTTTAACCTCCCCGTGATCTCACTCTCTGTATCTTTAAACTCGCCGTGATCTCTCACTTTGTCCCATTAAACTCCCCGTGATCTCACTCTCTGTCCCATTAACATCCCCGTAATCTCACTCCCTGTACATTTAACCACACCGTGGTCTCACTCTCTGTCCCTTTAAGATCCCCGAGGTCTCACTCTTTGTCCCTTTAACCTCCCCTTGATCTCACTCTCATTCCCGTAAACATCCCATTGATCTCACTCTCTATACCTTTAACCAATCCGTTACCACACTCTCTGTCCCATTAACCTCACCGTGATCTCACTCTTTGTCCTCTCAACCACCCCTTGATCTCACTCCGTCCCTTTAACCTCCCCGTGATCTCACTCTCTGTCCCTTTAACCTCCCCGTGATCTCACTCTCTGACCCTTTAACATTCCCGTGATCTCACTCTCTGTCCCTTTAACCTCCCCGTGATATCACTCTCTGTCCATTTAAACTTCCCATGATCTCACTCTCTGTCCCTTTAACCTCTCCGTGATCTCACTCTCTGACCCTTTAACATTCCCGTGATCTCACTCTCTGTCCTTTTAACATTCCCGTGATCTCACTCTCTGTCCCTTTAACCACCTCATGATCTCACTCTCTGTCCCTTTTACATACCCGTGATCTCACTCTCTGTCCCTTTAACCTCCCCTTGATCTCACTCTCTGTCCCTTTAACATTCCCGTGATCTCACTCTCTGTCCCTTTAACCTCCCCGTGATATCACTCTCTGTCCATTTAAACTTCCCGTGATCTCACTCTCTGTCCCTTTAACCTCCCCGTGCTCTCACTCTCTGTCCTCTCAACCACCCCTTGATCTCACTCTGTCCCTTTAACCTCCCCGTGATCTCACTCTCTGTCCCTTTAACCTCCCCGTGATCTCACTCTCTGACCCTTTAACATTCCCGTGATCTCACTCTCTGTCCCTTTAACCTCCCCGTGATATCACTCTCTGTCCATTTAAACTTCCCATGATCTCACTCTCTGTCCCTTTAACCTCCCCGTGATCTCACTCTCTGTCCCTTTTACATACCCGTGATCTCACTCTCTGTCCCTTTAACCTCCCCTTGATCTCACTCTCTGTCCCTTTAACATTCCCGTGATCTCACTCTCTGTCCCTTTAACCTCCCCGTGATATCACTGTCTGTCCATTTAAACTTCCCGTGATCTCAGTCTCTGTCCCATTAACCTCCCCGTGCTCTCACTCTCTGTCCCTTTAATCTTCCCGTGATCTCACTCTCTGTCCCTTCAAACTCCCCGTGATCTCACTCACTGTCCCTTTAACCTCCCCGTGATCTCACACTCTGTCCCTTTAAACACCCCGTGATCTCACTCTCTCCATTTAACCTCCCCGTGATCTCACTCTCTCCCTTTAAGCTCCCCGTGATATCACACTCTGTCCCTTTTACCTTCCCGTGATCTCACTCTCTGTCCCTTTAACAATTCCGTGATCTCTCTCTGTCCCTTAAACCTCCCCGTGATCTCATTCTCTGTCCCTTTAACCTCCCCGTGATCTCACTCTATGTTCCTTTAACCTCCCCTTGATCTCGCTCTCTGCCCCTTTACCTCCCCGTGATCTCACTCTCTGTCCCTTTAAACTCCCCGTGATCTCTCACTTTGTCCCATTAAACTCCCCGTGATCTCACTCTCTGTCCCATTAACATCCCCGTAATCTCACTCCCTGTACCTATAACCACACCGTGGTCTCACTCTCTGTCCCTTTAAGATCCCCGAGGTCTCACTCTTTGTCCCTTTAACCTCCCCTTGATCTCACTCTCATTCCCGTAAACATCCCATTGATCTCACTCTCTATACCTTTAACCCAACCGTTACCACACTCTCTGTCCCATTAACCTCACCGTGATTTCACTCTCTGTCCTCTCAACCACCCCTTGATCTCACTCAGTCCCTTTAACCTCCCCGTGATCTCACTCTCTGTCCCTTTTACATACCCGTGATCTCACTCTCTGTCCCTTTAACCTCCCCGTGATCTCACTCTCTGACCCTTTAACATTCCCGTGATCTCACTCTCTGTCCCTTTAACATTCCCGTGATCTCACTCTCTGTACCTTTAACCTCCCCGTGATATCACTCTCTATCCATTTAACCTCCCCGTGATCTCACTCTCTGTCCCATTAACCTCCTTGTGATCTCACTCTCTGTCCCTTTAACCTCCCCGTGATCTCACACTCTGTCCGTTTAAACTCCCTGTGAGCTCACTCTCTGTACCTTTAACATCCCCTTGATCTCTCTATTTACCTTCAACCTCCCCGTAATCTCACTCTCTGTCCCATTAACCTCCCCATTATCTCACTCTCTGTCCCTTTAATCTTCCCGTGATCTCACTCTCTGTCCCTTTAACCTCCCCGTGATCTCACTCTCTATCCCTTTAATCTCCCCGTGATCTCACTCTCTGTCCCTTTAACCTCCCCGTGATCTCACTCTCTGTCCCTTTGAACTCCCCGTGATCTCTCACTTTGTCCCATTAACCTCCCCGTGATCTCACTCCCTGCCCATATAACCTCCCCGTGAGCTTACTCTCTGTCCCTTTAACCTCCTCGTAATCGCTCTGTGGCCCTTTAACCTCCCCATGATCTCACTCTCTGTCCCTTTAAACTCCTCGTGATCTCACTCTCTGTCCCTTTAACCTCTCCGTGATCTCACTCATTGGCCAATTAACCTCCCCGTGATCTCACTCTCTGTCCCTTTAACCTCCCCGTGATCTCACACTCTGTCCCTTTAAACTCCCTGTGAGCTCACTCTCTGTACCTTTAACGTCCCCTTGATCACTCTATTTACCTTTAACCTCCCCGTAATCTCACTCTCTGTCCCATTAACCTCCCCATTATCTCACTCTCTGTCCCTTTAACCTTCCCGTGATCTCACTCTCTGTCCCTTTAACCTCCACGTGATCTCACTCTCTATCCCTTTAACCTCCCCGTGATCTCACTCTCTGTCCCTTTAACCTCCCCGTGATCTCACTCTCTGTCCCTTTAAACTCCCCGTGATCTCTCACTTTGTCCCATTAAACTCCCCGTGATCTCACTCTCTGTCCCTTTAACAAATCTGTGATCTCTCTCTGTCCCTTTAACCTCCCCGTGATCTCATTCTCTGTCCCTTTAACCTCCCCGTGATCTCACTCTCTGTCCCTTTAACCTCCCCGTGATCTCACTCTCTTTCCCTTTAATCTCTCCGTGATCTCACTCTCTTGCCCATTAACCTCCCCGTGAACTCACTCTGTCCTTTTAAAATCACCGTGATCTCACTCACTGCCCCTGAAAGTGCCCGTGATCTCACTCTCTGTCCCCTTAACCTCCCCGTGATCTCACTCTCTGTCCCTTTAACCACCTCGTAATCGCTCTCTGGCCCTTTAACCTCCCCATGATTTCACTCTCTGTCCCGTTAACCTCCTCGTGATCTCACTCTCTGTCTCTTTAACCTCTCCGTGATCTCACTCACTGGCCAATTAACCTCCCCGTGATCTCACTCTCTGTCCCTTTAACCTCCTTGTGATCTCACTCTCTGTCCCTTTAACCTCCCCGTGATCTCACACTCTGTCCGTTTAAACTCCCTGTGAGCTCACTCTCTGTACCTTTAACGTCCCCTTGATCACTCTATTTACCTTTAACCTCCCAGTAATCTCACTCTCTGTCCCATTAACCTCCCCATTATCTCACTCTCTGTCCCTTTAACCTTCCCGTGATCTCACTCTCTGTCCCTTTAACCTCCCCGTGATCTCACTCTCTGTCCCTTTAACCTCCCCGTGATCTCACTCTCTGTCCCTTTAACCTCCCCGTGATCTCACTCTCTGTCCCTTTAAACTCCCCGTGATCTCTCACTTTGTCCCATTAAACTCCCCTTGATCTCACTCTCTGTCCCTTTAACCTCCCCGTGATCTCATTCTCTGTCCCTTTAACCTCCCCGTGATCTCCCTCTCTGTCACTTTAACCTCCCCGTGATCTCACTCTCTTTCCCTTTAATCTCTCCGTGATCTCACTCTCTTGCCCATTAACCTCCCCGTGAACTCACTCTGTCCTTTTAAAATCACCGTGATCTCACTCACTGCCCCTGAAAGTGCCCGTGATCTCACTCTCTGTCCCCTTAACCTCCCCGTGATCTCACTCTCTGTCCCTTTAACCACCTCGTAATCGCTCTCTGGCCCTTTAACCTCCCCATGATTTCACTCTCTGTCCCTTTAACCTCCTCGTGATCTCACTCTCTGTCCCTTTAACCTCTCCGTGATCTCACTCACTGGCCAATTAACCTCCCCGTGATCTCACTCTCTGTCCCTTTAACCTCCTTGTGATCTCACTCTCTGTCCCTTTAACCTCCCCGTGATCTCACACTCTGTCCGTTTAAACTCCCTGTGAGCTCACTCTCTGTACCTTTAACGTCCCCTTGATCTCTCTATTTACCTTTAACCTCCCCGTTATCTCACTCTCTGTCCCATTAACCTCCCCATTATCTCACTCTCTGTCCCTTTAACCTTCCCGTGATCTCACTCTCTGTCCCTTTAACCTCCCCGTGATCTCACTCTCTATCCCTTTAATCTCCCCGTGATCTCACTCTCTGTCCCTTTAAGATCCCCGAGGTCTCACTCTTTGTCCCTTTAACCTCCCCTTGATCTCACTCTCATTCCCGTAAACATCCCCTTGATCTCACTCTCTATACCTTTAACCCATCCGTTATCACACTCTCTGTCCCATTAACCTCACCGTGATCTCACTCTCTGTCCCTTTTACTTCCCCGTGATCTCACTCTCTGTCCTCTCAACCTCCCCTTGATCTCACTCTGTCCCTTTAACCTCCCCGTGATCTCATTCTCTGTCCCTTTAACCCTCCCGTGTTCTCACTCTCTGTCCATTTAACCTCCTCGTGATCTTACTCTCTGTCACTTTAACGATTCCTTGATCTCTCTCTGTCCCTATAACTTCCCCGTGACCTCACTCTCTGCCCAACTAATCTCACCATTATCTCACTCTCTGTCCCTTTAACCTCCTCGTGATCTCACTCTCTGGTCCTTTAAACTCCCACTGATCTCATACTCTGTCCCTTTAACCTCCCCGTGAACTCACTCTCTGTCCCTAACCTCCCCGTGATCTCACTCTCTGTCCCTTTAAACTCCCCGTGATCTCACTCTCTGTCCCTTTAACCTCCCCGTGATCTCACTCTCCGACCCTTTAACATTCCCGTGATCTCACTCTCTGTCCCTTTAACCTCCCCGTGATATCACTCTCTGTCCCTTTAACCTCCCCGTGATCTCACTCTCTATCCCTTTAACCTCCCCGTGATCTCACTCTCTGTCCCTTTAACCTCCCCGTGATCTCACTCTCTGTATCTTTAAACTCGCCGTGATCTCTCACTTTGTCCCATTAAACTCCCCGTGATCTCACTCTCTGTCCCATTAACATCCCCGTAATCTCACTCCCTGTACATTTAACCACACCGTGGTCTCACTCTCTGTCCCTTTAAGATCCCCGAGGTCTCACTCTTTGTCCCTTTAACCTCCCCTTGATCTCACTCTCATTCCCGTAAACATCCCATTGATCTCACTCTCTATACCTTTAACCAATCCGTTACCACACTCTCTGTCCCATTAACCTCACCGTGATCTCACTCTTTGTCCTCTCAACCACCCCTTGATCTCACTCCGTCCCTTTAACCTCCCCGTGATCTCACTCTCTGTCCCTTTAACCTCCCCGTGATCTCACTCTCTGACCCTTTAACATTCCCGTGATCTCACTCTCTGTCCCTTTAACCTCCCCGTGATATCACTCTCTGTCCATTTAAACTTCCCATGATCTCACTCTCTGTCCCTTTAACCTCTCCGTGATCTCACTCTCTGACCCTTTAACATTCCCGTGATCTCACTCTCTGTCCTTTTAACATTCCCGTGATCTCACTCTCTGTCCCTTTAACCACCTCATGATCTCACTCTCTGTCCCTTTTACATACCCGTGATCTCACTCTCTGTCCCTTTAACCTCCCCTTGATCTCACTCTCTGTCCCTTTAACATTCCCGTGATCTCACTCTCTGTCCCTTTAACCTCCCCGTGATATCACTCTCTGTCCATTTAAACTTCCCGTGATCTCACTCTCTGTCCCTTTAACCTCCCCGTGCTCTCACTCTCTGTCCTCTCAACCACCCCTTGATCTCACTCTGTCCCTTTAACCTCCCCGTGATCTCACTCTCTGTCCCTTTAACCTCCCCGTGATCTCACTCTCTGACCCTTTAACATTCCCGTGATCTCACTCTCTGTCCCTTTAACCTCCCCGTGATATCACTCTCTGTCCATTTAAACTTCCCATGATCTCACTCTCTGTCCCTTTAACCTCCCCGTGATCTCACTCTCTGTCCCTTTTACATACCCGTGATCTCACTCTCTGTCCCTTTAACCTCCCCGTGATCTCACTCTCTGACCCATTAACATTCCCGTGATCTCACTCTCTGTCCTTTTAACATTCCCGTGATCTCACTCTCTGTCCCTTTAACCTCCCCGTGATATCACTCTCTGTCCATTTAAAATTCCCGTGATCTCACTCTCTGTCCCTTTAACCACCTCATGATCTCACTCTCTGTCCCTTTTACATACCCGTGATCTCACTCTCTGTCCCTTTAACCTCCCCTTGATCTCACTCTCTGTCCCTTTAACATTCCCGTGATCTCACTCTCTGTCCCTTTAACCTCCCCGTGATATCACTCTCTGTCCATTTAAACTTCCCGTGATCTCAGTCTCTGTCCCATTAACCTCCCCGTGCTCTCACTCTCTGTCCCTTTAATCTTCCCGTGATCTCACTCTCTGTCCCTTCAAACTCCCCGTGATCTCACTCACTGTCCCTTTAACCTCCCCGTGATCTCACACTCTGTCCCTTTAAACACCCCGTGATCTCACTCTCTCCATTTAACCTCCCCGTGATCTCACTCTCTCCCTTTAAGCTCCCCGTGATCTCACACTCTGTCCCTTTAACAATTCCGTGATCTCTCTCTGTCCCTTAAACCTCCCCGTGATCTCATTCTCTGTCCCTTTAACCTCCCCGTGATCTCACTCTATGTTCCTTTAACCTCCCCTTGATCTCGCTCTCTGTACCTTTAACCTCCCCGTGATCTCGCTCTCTGTCCCTTTAAATACCCTTGATCTCATTCTCTGTCCCTTTAAACTCCCCGTGAACTCACTCTATGTTCCTTTAACCTCCCCTTGATCTCGCTCTCTGTCCCTTTAACCTCCCCGTTGTCTCACTCTCTGTCCCTTTCACAGTCCCTGTTCTCACTCTCTGAACCTTTTACCTCCCCATGATCTCACTCTCTGTCCCATTTATCCTCCCCGTGATCTCACTCTCTGTACCTTTAACCTCCCCGTGATCTCACTCTCGGTCCCTTTCAACTCCCCGTGATCTCACTCTGTGTACCATTAACCTCCCCGTGATCTCACACTCTGTCCCATTTATCCTCCCTGTGATCTCACTCCTTGTCCCTTTAACCTCCCCGTGACCTCACTCATTGTCCCTTAAACCTCCCCGTGATCTCACTCTCCGTCCCTTTAAAAACCCTCATCTCACTCTCTGTCCCTTTAACCTCCCCGTGATCTCACTCTCTGTCCCTTTAACAATCCAATAGTGCAGCACATCCTCAATTACTGACACTCCAATAGTGCAGCACATCCTCAATTACTGACACTCCAATAGTGCAGCACACCCTCAATTACTGACACTCCAATAGTGCAGCCCAACCTCAATTACTGACACTCCAATAGTGCAGCACACCCTCAATTACTGACACTCCAATAGTGCAGCACACCCTCAATTACTGACACTCCCATAGTGCAGCCCAACCTCAATTACTGACACCCCAATAGTGCAGCACACGCTCAATTACTGACACTCCAATAGTGCAGCACACCCTCAATTACTGACACTCCAATAGTGCAGCACACCCTCAATTACTGACACTCCAATAGTGCAGCAAACCCTCAATTACTGACACTCCAATAGTGCAGCACAACCTCAATTACTGTCACTCCAATAGTGCAGCAAACCCTCAATTACTGACAATCCAATAGTGCAGCACACCCTCAATTATTGACACTCCAATAGTGCAGCACACCCTCAATTACTGACCATCCAATAGTGCAGCACACCCTCAATTACTGACACTCCAACAGTGCAGCACACCCTCAATTACTGACACTCCAATAGTGCAGCACACCCTCAATTACTGACACTCCAATAGTGCAGCAAACCCTCAATTACTGACACTCCAATAGTGCAGCACACCCTCAATTACTGACACTCCAATAGTGCAGCACACCCTCAATTACTGACACTCCAATAGTGCAGCACACCCTCAATTACTGACACTCCAATAGTGCAGCACACCCTCAATTACTGACACTCCAATAGTGCAGCACACCCTCAATTACTGACCCTCCAATAGTGCAGCACACTCTCAATTACTGACAATCCAATAGTGCAGCACACCCTCAATTACTGACACTCCAACAGTGCAGCACACCCTCAATTACTGACACTCCAATAGTGCAGCACACCCTCAATTACTGACACTCCAACAGTGCAGCACACCCTCAATTACTGACACTCCAATAGTGCAGCACACCCTCAATTACTGACACTCCAATAGAGCAGCACAACCTCAATTACTGACACTCCAACAGTGCAGCACACCCTCAATTACTGACCCTCCAATAGTGCAGCACACCCTCAATTACTGACACTCCAATAGTGCAGCACACCCTCAATTACTGACAATACAATAGTGCAGCACAACCTCAATTACTGACACTCCAATAGTGCAGCACACCCTCAATTACTGACACTCGAATAGTGCAGCACACCCTCAATTACTGACCCTCCAATAGTGCAGCACACCCTCAATTACTGACACTCCAATAGTGCACAATTCCCTCAATTACTGACACTCCAATAGTGCAGCACACGCTCAATTACAGACACTCCATTAGTGCAGCACACCCTCAATTACTGACACTCCAATAGTGCTGCACACCCTCAATTACTGACAATCCAATAGTGCAGCACAACCTCAATTACTGACACTCCAATAGTGCAGCACACCCTCAATTACTGACACTCCAATAGTGCTGCACACCCACAATTACTGATACTCCAATAGTGCAGCACACCCTCAATTACTGACACTCCAATAGTGCTGCACACCCACAATTACTGATACTCCAATAGTGCAGCACACCCTCAATTACTAACAATCCAATAGTGCAGCACACCCTCAATTACTGATACTCCAATAGTGCAGTACACCCTCAATTACTGACAATCCAATAGTGCAGCACAACCTCAATTACTGACACTCCAATAGTGCAGCACACCCTCAATTACTGACCCTCCAATAGTGCAGCGCACACTCAATTACTGACACACCAAATGTGCAGCACACCCTCAATTACAGACCCTCCAATAGTGCAGCACACCCTCAAATACTGGCACTCCAATAGTGCAGCACACCCTCAATTACTGACACTCCAATAGTGCAGCACACCCTCAATTACTGACACTCCAATAGTGCAGAATTCCCTCAAATACTGACACTCCAATAGTGCAGCACACCCTCAATTTCTGACACTCCAATAGTGCAGCACACCCTCAATTACTGACACTCCAATAGTGCAGCACTCCCTCAATTACTGACACTCCAATAGTGCAGCACACCCTCAATTACTGACACTCCAATAGTGCAGCACACCCTCAATTACTGACACTCCAATAGTGCAGAATTCCCTCAATTACTGACACTCCAATAGTGCAGCACACCCTCAATTACTGACACTCCAATAGTGCAGCACATCCTCAATTACTGACACTCCAATAGTGCAGCACACCCTCAATTACTGACACTCCAATAGTGCAGAATTCCCTCAATTACTGACACTCCAATAGTGCAGCACACCCTCAATTACTGACACTCCAATAGTGCTGCACACCCTCAATTACTGACAATCCAATAGTGAAGCACACCCTCAATTACTGACACTCCAATAGTGCAGCACACCCTCAATTACTGACACTCCAATAGTGCAGAATTCCCTCAATTACTGACACTCCAATAGTGCAGCACACCCTCAATTACTGACACTCCAATAGTGCTGCACACCCTAAATTACTGACAATCCAATAGTGCAGCACACCCTCAAATTACTGGCACTCCAATAGTGCAGCTCACCCTAAAGAATTGACCCTCCAATAGTGCAGCACACACTCTAAAACTGACCCTCCAATAGTGCAGCACAGCCTCAATTACTGACACTCCAATAGTGCAACAAACACTCAAATACTGACCCTCCAATAGTGCAGCACACCCTCAATTACTGACCCTCCAATAGTGCAGCAAACCCTCAATTACTGACACTCCAATAGTGCAGCACACCCTCAATTACTGACACTCCAATAGTGCAGCACACCCTCAATTACTGACACTCCAATAGTGCAGCACACCCTCAATTACTGACACTCCAATAGTGCAGCACACCCTCAATTACTGACACTCCAATAGTGCAGCACACCATCAAAAACTGACCCTCCAGTAGTGCAGCACACCCTCAAGTACTGACCCTCCAATAGTGCAGCACACCCTCAATTACTGACACTCCAATAGTGCAACAAACCCTCAATTACTGTCACTCCAATAGTGCAGCACACCCTCAAATACTGACCATCCAATAGTGCAGCACACCCTCAAGTACTGACACCTCAATAGTGCAGCACACCCTCAATTACTGACACTCCAATAGTGCAGCACACCCTCAATTACAGACACTCCAATAGTGCAGCACACCCTCAATTACTGACACTCCAATAGTGCAGCACACCCTCAATTACTGACACACCAATAGTGCAGCACACCCTCAATTACTGAAACTCCAATAGTGCAGAATTCCCTCAATTACTGACACTCCAATAGTGCAGCACACCCTCAATTACTGAAACTCCAATAGTGCAGAATTCCCTCAATTACTGACACTCCAATAGTGCAGCACACCCTCAATTACTGACACTCCAATAGTGCAGCACACCCTCAATTACTGACCCTCCAATAGTGCAGCGCACACTCAATTACTGACACTCCAATAGTGCAGCACACCCTCAATTACTGACCCTCCAATAGTGCAGCACACCCTCAATTACTGACCCTCCAATAGTGCAGCGCACACTCAATTACTGACACACCAAATGTGCAGCACACCCTCAATTACAGACCCTCCAATAGTGCAGCACACCCTCAATTACTGACCCTCCAATAGTGCAGCACACCCTCAATAACTGGCACTCCAATAGTGCAGCTCACCCTAAAGAATTGACCCTCCAATAGTGCAGCACACCCCCAAAAACTGACCCTCCAATAGTGCAGCACAGCCTCAATTACAGACACTCCAATAGTGCAGAACACCGTAAATTGCTGACACTCCAATAGTGCATCAAACCCTCAAATACTGACCCTCCAATAGTGCAGGACACCCTCAATTACTGACACTCCAATAGTGCAGCAAACCCTCAATAACTGACACTCCAATAGTGCAGCACACCCTCAATTACTGACACTCCAATAGTGCAGCACACCCTCAAATACTGACCCTCCAATAGTGCAGGACACCCTCAATTACTGACACTCCAATAGTGCAGCACACACTCAAAAACTGACCCTCCAATAGTGCAGCACACCCGCAAGTACTGACCCTCCAATAGTGCAGCACACCCTCAATTGCTGACACTCCAATAGTGCAACAAACCCTCAATTACTGACACTCCAATAGTGCAGCACACCCTCAAGTACTGACACCTCAATAGTGCAGCAACCCCTCAATTACTGACACTCCAATAGTGCAGCAAACCCTCAAATAATGACCCTCCAATAGTGCAGCACACCCTCAAAAGCAGACACTCCAATAGTGCAGCACACCCTCAATTACTGATACTCCAATAGTGCAGCACACCCTCAATTACTGACACTCCAATAGTGCAGCACCCACACAATTACTGACACTCCAATAGTGCAGCACACCCTCAAAAGCTGACACTCCAATAGTGCAGCACACCCTCAATTACTGACACTCCAATAGTGCAGCACACCCTCAAAAGCTGACACTCCAATAGTGCAGCACACCCTCAATTACTGACACTCCAATAGTGCAGCACACCCTCAAAAGCTGACAATCCAATAGTGCAGCACACCCTCAATTACTGACACTCCAATAGTGCAGCACAACCTCAATTACTGACCCTCCAATAGTGCAGCACACCCTCAATTACTGACACTCCAATAGTGCAGCACACCCACAATTACTGAAACTCCAATAGTGCAGCACGCCCTCAATTACTGACACTCCAATAGTGCAGCACACCCTCAATTACTGACACTCCAATAGTGCAGCACACCCTCAATTACTGACACTCCAATAGTGCAGCACACCCTCAATTACTGACCCTCCAATAGTGCAGCAAACCCTCAATTACTGACACTCCAATAGTGCAGCACACCCTCAATTACTGAAACTCCAATAGTGCAGCACACCCTCAATTAATGACAGTCCAATAGTGCAGCACACCCTCAATTACTGACACTCCAATAGTGCAGCACACCCTCAATTACTGACACTCCAATAGTGCAGCACACCCTCAATTACTGACACTCCAATAGTGCAGCCCAACCTCAATTACTGACACTCCAATAGTGCAGCACACCCTCAATTACTGACACTCCCATAGTGCAGCCCAACCTCAATTACTGACACCCCAATAGTGCAGCACACGCTCAATTACTGACACTCCAATAGTGCAGCACACCCTCAATTACTGACACTCCAATAGTGCAGCACACCCTCAATTACTGACACTCCAATAGTGCAGCAAACCCTCAATTACTGACACTCCAATAGTGCAGCACAACCTCAATTACTGTCACTCCAATAGTGCAGCAAACCCTCAATTACTGACAATCCAATAGTGCAGCACACCCTCAATTATTGACACTCCAATAGTGCAGCACACCCTCAATTACTGACCATCCAATAGTGCAGCACACCCTCAATTACTGACACTCCAACAGTGCAGCACACCCTCAATTACTGACACTCCAATAGTGCAGCACACCCTCAATTACTGACACTCCAATAGTGCAGCAAACCCTCAATTACTGACACTCCAATAGTGCAGCACACCCTCAATTACTGACACTCCAATAGTGCAGCACACCCTCAATTACTGACACTCCAATAGTGCAGCACACCCTCAATTACTGACACTCCAATAGTGCAGCACACCCTCAATTACTGACACTCCAATAGTGCAGCACACCCTCAATTACTGACCCTCCAATAGTGCAGCACACTCTCAATTACTGACAATCCAATAGTGCAGCACACCCTCAATTACTGACACTCCAACAGTGCAGCACACCCTCAATTACTGACACTCCAATAGTGCAGCACACCCTCAATTACTGACACTCCAATAGAGCAGTACCCCCTCAATTACTGACACTCCAATAGTGCAGCACACCCTCAATTACTGACACTCCAACAGTGCAGCACACCCTCAATTACTGACACTCCAATAGTGCAGCACACCCTCAATTACTGACACTCCAATAGAGCAGTACCCCCTCAATTACTGACACTCCAATAGTGCAGCACAACCTCAATTACTGACACTCCAACAGTGCAGCACACCCTCAATTACTGACCCTCCAATAGTGCAGCACACCCTCAATTACTGACACTCCAATAGTGCAGCACACCCTCAATTACTGACAATACAATAGTGCAGCACAACCTCAATTACTGACACTCCAATAGTGCAGCACACCCTCAATTACTGACACTCGAATAGTGCAGCACACCCTCAATTACTGACCCTCCAATAGTGCAGCACACCCTCAATTACTGACACTCCAATAGTGCACAATTCCCTCAATTACTGACACTCCAATAGTGCAGCACACGCTCAATTACAGACACTCCATTAGTGCAGCACACCCTCAATTACTGACACTCCAATAGTGCTGCACACCCTCAATTACTGACAATCCAATAGTGCAGCACAACCTCAATTACTGACACTCCAATAGTGCAGCACACCCTCAATTACTGACACTCCAATAGTGCTGCACACCCACAATTACTGATACTCCAATAGTGCAGCACACCCTCAATTACTGACACTCCAATAGTGCAGCACACCCTCAATTACTGACACTCCAATAGTGCTGCACACCCACAATTACTGATACTCCAATAGTGCAGCACACCCTCAATTACTAACAATCCAATAGTGCAGCACACCCTCAATTACTGATACTCCAATAGTGCAGTACACCCTCAATTACTGACAATCCAATAGTGCAGCACAACCTCAATTACTGACACTCCAATAGTGCAGCACACCCTCAATTACTGACCCTCCAATAGTGCAGCGCACACTCAATTACTGACACACCAAATGTGCAGCACACCCTCAATTACAGACCCTCCAATAGTGCAGCACACCCTCAAATACTGGCACTCCAATAGTGCAGCACACCCTCAATTACTGACACTCCAATAGTGCAGCACACCCTCAATTACTGACACTCCAATAGTGCAGAATTCCCTCAAATACTGACACTCCAATAGTGCAGCACACCCTCAATTTCTGACACTCCAATAGTGCAGCACACCCTCAATTACTGACACTCCAATAGTGCAGCACTCCCTCAATTACTGACACTCCAATAGTGCAGCACACCCTCAATTACTGACACTCCAATAGTGCAGCACACCCTCAATTACTGACACTCCAATAGTGCAGAATTCCCTCAATTACTGACACTCCAATAGTGCAGCACACCCTCAATTACTGACACTCCAATAGTGCAGCACATCCTCAATTACTGACACTCCAATAGTGCAGCACACCCTCAATTACTGACACTCCAATAGTGCAGAATTCCCTCAATTACTGACACTCCAATAGTGCAGCACACCCTCAATTACTGACACTCCAATAGTGCTGCACACCCTCAATTACTGACAATCCAATAGTGAAGCACACCCTCAATTACTGACACTCCAATAGTGCAGCACACCCTCAATTACTGACACTCCAATAGTGCAGAATTCCCTCAATTACTGACACTCCAATAGTGCAGCACACCCTCAATTACTGACACTCCAATAGTGCTGCACACCCTAAATTACTGACAATCCAATAGTGCAGCACACCCTCAAATTACTGGCACTCCAATAGTGCAGCTCACCCTAAAGAATTGACCCTCCAATAGTGCAGCACACACTCTAAAACTGACCCTCCAATAGTGCAGCACAGCCTCAATTACTGACACTCCAATAGTGCAACAAACACTCAAATACTGACCCTCCAATAGTGCAGCACACCCTCAATTACTGACCCTCCAATAGTGCAGCAAACCCTCAATTACTGACACTCCAATAGTGCAGCACACCCTCAATTACTGACACTCCAATAGTGCAGCACACCCTCAATTACTGACACTCCAATAGTGCAGCACACCCTCAATTACTGACACTCCAATAGTGCAGCACACCCTCAATTACTGACACTCCAATAGTGCAGCACACCATCAAAAACTGACCCTCCAGTAGTGCAGCACACCCTCAAGTACTGACCCTCCAATAGTGCAGCACACCCTCAATTACTGACACTCCAATAGTGCAACAAACCCTCAATTACTGTCACTCCAATAGTGCAGCACACCCTCAAATACTGACCATCCAATAGTGCAGCACACCCTCAAGTACTGACACCTCAATAGTGCAGCACACCCTCAATTACTGACACTCCAATAGTGCAGCACACCCTCAATTACAGACACTCCAATAGTGCAGCACACCCTCAATTACTGACACTCCAATAGTGCAGCACACCCTCAATTACTGACACACCAATAGTGCAGCACACCCTCAATTACTGAAACTCCAATAGTGCAGAATTCCCTCAATTACTGACACTCCAATAGTGCAGCACACCCTCAATTACTGACACTCCAATAGTGCAGCACACCCTCAATTACTGACCCTCCAATAGTGCAGCGCACACTCAATTACTGACACTCCAATAGTGCAGCACACCCTCAATTACTGACCCTCCAATAGTGCAGCACACCCTCAATTACTGACCCTCCAATAGTGCAGCGCACACTCAATTACTGACACACCAAATGTGCAGCACACCCTCAATTACAGACCCTCCAATAGTGCAGCACACCCTCAATTACTGACCCTCCAATAGTGCAGCACACCCTCAATAACTGGCACTCCAATAGTGCAGCTCACCCTAAAGAATTGACCCTCCAATAGTGCAGCACACCCCCAAAAACTGACCCTCCAATAGTGCAGCACAGCCTCAATTACAGACACTCCAATAGTGCAGAACACCGTAAATTGCTGACACTCCAATAGTGCATCAAACCCTCAAATACTGACCCTCCAATAGTGCAGGACACCCTCAATTACTGACACTCCAATAGTGCAGCAAACCCTCAATAACTGACACTCCAATAGTGCAGCACACCCTCAATTACTGACACTCCAATAGTGCAGCACACCCTCAAATACTGACCCTCCAATAGTGCAGGACACCCTCAATTACTGACACTCCAATAGTGCAGCACACACTCAAAAACTGACCCTCCAATAGTGCAGCACACCCGCAAGTACTGACCCTCCAATAGTGCAGCACACCCTCAATTGCTGACACTCCAATAGTGCAACAAACCCTCAATTACTGACACTCCAATAGTGCAGCACACCCTCAAGTACTGACACCTCAATAGTGCAGCAACCCCTCAATTACTGACACTCCAATAGTGCAGCAAACCCTCAAATAATGACCCTCCAATAGTGCAGCACACCCTCAAAAGCAGACACTCCAATAGTGCAGCACACCCTCAATTACTGATACTCCAATAGTGCAGCACACCCTCAATTACTGACACTCCAATAGTGCAGCACACCCTCAATTACTGACACTCCAATAGTGCAGCACACCCTCAAAAGCTGACACTCCAATAGTGCAGCACACCCTCAATTACTGACACTCCAATAGTGCAGCACACCCTCAAAAGCTGACACTCCAATAGTGCAGCACACCCTCAATTACTGACACTCCAATAGTGCAGCACACCCTCAAAAGCTGACAATCCAATAGTGCAGCACACCCTCAATTACTGACACTCCAATAGTGCAGCACAACCTCAATTACTGACCCTCCAATAGTGCAGCACACCCTCAATTACTGACACTCCAATAGTGCAGCACACCCACAATTACTGAAACTCCAATAGTGCAGCACGCCCTCAATTACTGACACTCCAATAGTGCAGCACACCCTCAATTACTGACACTCCAATAGTGCAGCACACCCTCAATTACTGACACTCCAATAGTGCAGCACACCCTCAATTACTGACACTCCAATAGTGCAGCACACCCTCAATTACTGACCCTCCAATAGTGCAGCAAACCCTCAATTACTGACACTCCAATAGTGCAGCACACCCTCAATTACTGAAACTCCAATAGTGCAGCACACCCTCAATTAATGACAGTCCAATAGTGCAGCACACCCTCAATTAATGACAGTCCAATAGTGCAGCACACCCTCAATTACTGACACTCCAATAGTGCAGCACACCCTCAATTACTGACACTCCAATAGTGCAGCACACCCTCAATTACTGAAACTCCAATAGTGCAGCACACCCTCAATTAATGACAGTCCAATAGTGCTGCACACCCTCAATTACAGACACTCCAATAGTGCACAACACACTCAATTACTGACACTCCAAATGTGCAGTACACCCTCAATTACAGACCCTCCAATAGTGCAGCACACCCTCAATTAATGACCCTCCAATAGTGCAGCACAACCTCAAACCCTGCACTCCAATAGTGCAGCACACCCTCAATTACAGACCCTCCTATAGTGCAGAACACCCTCAATTACTGACACTCCAATAGTGCAGCACACCCTCAATTACTGACACTCCAATAGTGCAGAACACCGTAAATTACTGACACTCCAATAGTGCATCACACCCTCAAATACTGACACTCCAATACTGCAGCACACCCTCAATTACTGACACTCCAATAGTGCAGCAAACCCTCAAATAATGACCCTCCAATAGTGCAGCACACCCTCAAAAGCTGACACTCCAATAGTGCAGCACACCCACAATTACTGACACTCCAATAGTGCAGCACACCCTCAAAAGCTGACACTCCAATAGTGCAGCACACCCACAATTACTGACACTCCAATAGTGCAGCACACCCTCAAATACTGACACTCCAATAGTGCAGCACACCCTCAATTATTGACACTCCAATAGTACAGCACACCCTCAAAAGCTGACACTCCAGTAGTGCAGCACACCCTCAATTACTGACCCTCCAATAGTGCAGCACACCCTCAATTACTGACCCTCCAATAGTGCAGCACACCCTCAATTACTGACCCTCCAATAGTGCAGCACACCCTCAATTACTGACACTCCAATAGTGCAGCACACCCTCAATTACTGACACTCCAATAGTGCAGCACACCCTCAATTACTAACACTCCAATAGTGCAGCACAATCTCAATTACTGACACTACAATAGTGCAGCACACCCTCAATTACTGACACTCCAATAGTGCAGCACAATCTCAATTACTGACACTCCAACAGTGCAGCACACCCTCAATTACTGACACTACAATAGTGCAGCACACCCTCAATTACTGACACTCCAATAGAGCAGCACCCCCTCAATTACTAACACTCCAATAGTGCAGCACACCCTCAATTACTGACACTCCAATAGTGCAGCACACCCTCAATTACTGACACTCCAATAGTGCAGCACACCCTCAATTACTGACACTACAATAGTGCAGCACACCCTCAATTACTAACACTCCAATAGTGCAGCACAATCTCAATTACTGACACTCCAACAGTGCAGCACACCCTCAATTAATGACAGTCCAATAGTGCAGCACACCCTCAATTACTGACACTCCAATAGTGCAGCACACCCTCAATTACTGACACTCCAATAGTGCAGCACACCCTCAATTACTGAAACTCCAATAGTGCAGCACACCCTCAATTAATGACAGTCCAATAGTGCTGCACACCCTCAATTACAGACACTCCAATAGTGCACAACACACTCAATTACTGACACTCCAAATGTGCAGTACACCCTCAATTACAGACCCTCCAATAGTGCAGCACACCCTCAATTAATGACCCTCCAATAGTGCAGCACAACCTCAAACCCTGCACTCCAATAGTGCAGCACACCCTCAATTACAGACCCTCCTATAGTGCAGAACACCCTCAATTACTGACACTCCAATAGTGCAGCACACCCTCAATTACTGACACTCCAATAGTGCAGAACACCGTAAATTACTGACACTCCAATAGTGCATCACACCCTCAAATACTGACACTCCAATACTGCAGCACACCCTCAATTACTGACACTCCAATAGTGCAGCAAACCCTCAAATAATGACCCTCCAATAGTGCAGCACACCCTCAAAAGCTGACACTCCAATAGTGCAGCACACCCACAATTACTGACACTCCAATAGTGCAGCACACCCTCAAAAGCTGACACTCCAATAGTGCAGCACACCCACAATTACTGACACTCCAATAGTGCAGCACACCCTCAAATACTGACACTCCAATAGTGCAGCACACCCTCAATTATTGACACTCCAATAGTACAGCACACCCTCAAAAGCTGACACTCCAGTAGTGCAGCACACCCTCAATTACTGACCCTCCAATAGTGCAGCACACCCTCAATTACTGACCCTCCAATAGTGCAGCACACCCTCAATTACTGACCCTCCAATAGTGCAGCACACCCTCAATTACTGACACTCCAATAGTGCAGCACACCCTCAATTACTGACACTCCAATAGTGCAGCACACCCTCAATTACTAACACTCCAATAGTGCAGCACAATCTCAATTACTGACACTACAATAGTGCAGCACACCCTCAATTACTGACACTCCAACAGTGCAGCACACCCTCAATTACTGACACTACAATAGTGCAGCACACCCTCAATTACTGACACTCCAATAGAGCAGCACCCCCTCAATTACTAACACTCCAATAGTGCAGCACACCCTCAATTACTGACACTCCAATAGTGCAGCACACCCTCAATTACTGACACTCCAATAGTGCAGCACACCCTCAATTACTGACACTACAATAGTGCAGCACACCCTCAATTACTAACACTCCAATAGTGCAGCACAATCTCAATTACTGACACTCCAACAGTGCAGCACATCCTCATTTACTAACGCTCCAATAGTGCAGCACACCCTCAGATACTGACAATCCAATAGTGCAGCACACCCTCAATTACTGACTCCCCAATAACGCAGCACACCCTCAACTACTGACACTCCAATAGTGCAGCACACCTTCAATTACTGACACTCCAATAGTGCAGCACACCCTCAATTACTGACACTCCAATAGTGCAGCACACCCTCAATTACTGACACTCCAGTAATGCAGCACACCCTCAATTTATGACCCTCCAATAGTGCAGCACACCCTCAATTACTGTCACTCCAATACTGCAGCACACCCTCATTTACTGTCACTCCAATAGTGCAGCACACCCTCAATTACTGACACTCCAATAGTGCAGCACACCCTCAATTACTGACACTCCAATAGTGCAGCACACCCTCAATTACTGACACTCCAATAGAGCAGCACACCCTCAATTACTGACCCTCCAATAGTGCAGCACACCCTCAATTACTGACACTCCAATACTGCAGCACACCCTCAATTACAGACACTCCAATAGTGCAGCACACCCTCAATTACTGACACTCCAATACTGCAGCACACCCTCAATTACAGACACTCCAATAGTGCAGCACACCCTCAATTACTGACACTCCAATACTGCAGCACACCCTCAATTACAGACACTCCAATAGTGCAGCACACCCTCAATTACTGACACTCCAATAGTGCAGCACACCCTCAATTACTGACCCTCCAATAGTGCAGCACACCCTCAATTACTGACCCTCCAATAGTGCAGCACACCCTCAATTACTGACCCTCCAATAGTGCAGCACACCCTCAATTACTGACACTCCAATAGTGCAGCACACCCTCAATTACTGACCCTCCAATAGTGCAGCACACCCTCAATTACTGACACTGTAATAGTGCAGCAAACCCTCAATTACTGACACTCCAATACTGCAGCACACCCTCAAATACTGACTCTCCAATAGTGCAGCACACCCTCAATTTCTGACTCTCCAATAGTGCAGCACACCCTCAAATACTGACTCTCCAATAGTGCAGCACACCCTCAATTACTGACTCTCCAATAGTGCAGCACACCCTCAATTACTGACACTCCAATAGTGCAGCACACCCTCAATTACTGACACTCCAGTAGTGCAGCACACCCTCAAATACTGACTCTCCAATAGTGCAGCACACCCTCAATTACTGACTCTCCAATAGTGCAGCACACCCTCAATTACTGACACTCCAATAGTGCAGCACTCCCTCAATTACTGACACTCCAATAGTGCAGCACACCCTCAATTACTGACACTCCAATAGTGCAGCACACCCTCAATTACTGACACTCCAATAGTGCAGCACACCCTCAATTACTGACACTCCAATAGTGCAGCACACCCTCAATTACTGACACTCCAATAGTGCAGCACACCCTCAATTACTGACACTCCAATAGTGCAGCACACCCTCAATCAGTGATCTCACTCGGTCATTTTAACCTCCCCGTGATCTCATTCTCTGTCCCTTTAACCTTCCCGTGATATCAGTCTCTGTCCCTTTCATCTACCCGTGATCACACTCTCTGCCACTTTAAACTCCCCGTGATATCACTCTGTGTCACTTTAACCTGCCCGTGATATCACTCTCTGTTCCTTTAACCTCCCCGTGATCTCAATCTCTGTCCCTTTAACCTCCCCGTGATCTCACTCACTGTCTCTTTTTCCTCCCCGTGAAATCACTCTCTGTCCCCGTGAGCTCAATCTCTGTCCCTTTAACCTCCCCGTGCTCTCACTATCTGTGCCTTTAACCTCCCTGTCATCTTATTCTCTGTCCCTTTAACCACCCCGTGATCTCACTCCGTTCCTTTAATCTTCCCGTGATCTCATTCTCTGTACCTTTCACCTATTTAATTTAACCTCTCCGTGATGTCACTCTCTGTCCCATTAACCTCCCTGATCTCACTCTCTGTCCCTTTAATCTCCCCGTGATCTCAATTTCTGTCCCTTTAGCCTCCCCGTGATCTCACTCTCTGTCCATTTAACCTCCCCGTCATCTATTCTCTGTCCCTTTAACCTCCCCGTGATCTCACTCTCTGTCCCTTTAACCTCCCCGTGATCTCACTCTCTGACCCTTTAACCTCCCAGTGATCTCACTCTCTGTCCCATTAACCTCCCCGTGATCGCACTCTCTGTCCCTTTAACCTCCCCGTGATCTCACTCTCTTTCCCTTTGAACTCCCCGTGATCTAACTCTCTGTCCCTTTAACCTGCCTGTGATCTCACTCTCTGTCCCATTAACCTCCCCGTGATTGCACTCTCTTTCCCTTTGAACTCCCCGTGATCTAACTCTCTGTCCCTTTAACCTGCCTGTGATCTCACTCTCTGTCCCATTAAGCTCCCCGTGATCTCATACTCTGTCCCTTTAACCTCCCCGTGATCTCTCTCTCTATCCCTTAAACCTCCACGTGATATCACTCTCTATCCCTTTTACCTCCCCGTGATCTCACTCTCTATCCCTTTAACCTCCCCATGATCTCACTCTCTGTCTCATTAACCTCCTCTTGATCTCACTCTCTGTCCCCTTAACTTTCCCGTGATCTCACTCTCTATCCCTTAAAACTCCCCGTGATATCACTCTCTGTCCCATTAACCTCCCTGTGATCTCACTCTCTGTGCCTTTAAACTCCCCGTGATCTCAATCTCTGTCCCTTTAACGTCCCAGTGATATCGCTCGGTCCCTTTAACCTCCCCGTGATCTCAATCTCTTTTCATTTAACGTCCCAGTGATCTCACTCTGTCCCTTTACCCTCCCTTTGATCTCATTCTCTGTCGCTTTCACCTCCCCTTGATCTCACTCTCTGGCCCATTAACCTCCCCCTGAACTCACTCTCTGTCCCTTAAACCTCCCAGTCATCTCATTCTCTGTCCCTTTACCCTCCCCGTGATTTCACACTCTGTCCCTTTAACATCCCAGTGACCTCACTCTCTGTACCTTTAACCTCCCCGTGATCTCACTCTCTGTCCCATTTATCTCCCCGTGATCTCACTCTCGATCCCGTTAACCTCCCCGTGATCTCACTCTCTGTCCCTTTAACTTCCCCGTGATCTCACTCGCTGTGCCATTAACCTCCCCCTGATCTCACTCTCTGTCCCCTTAACTTTCCCGTGATCTCACTCTCTGTCCCGTTAACCTCCCCGTGATATCACTCTCTTTCCCATTAACCTCCCCGTGATCTCACTCTCTGTCCCTTTAACCTCCCCGTGATCTCACTCTCTGTCCCTTTAACCTCCCCGTGATCTCAATCTCTGTCCCTTCAACCACTCCGAGATCTCGCTCTCCGTCCCTTTGACCTCCCCGTCATCTCAATCTCTGTACCTTTAACGTCCCAGTGATTTCACTCGGTCCCTTTAACCTCCCCGTGATCTCAATCACTGTCCATTTAACCTGCCCATGATCTCACTCTCTGTCCCTTTAACCTCCCCGTGATCTCAATCTCTTTTCATTTAACGTCCCAGTGATCTCACTCTGTCCCTTTACCCTCCCTTTGATCTCATTCTCTGTCGCTTTCACCTCCCCGTGATCTCACTCTCTGTCCCAGTAATCTCCCCGTGATTTCACTCTCGACCCCTTTAACATCCCCGTGATCTCACTCTCTGTCCCATTAGCATCCCCGTGATCTCAATCTCTGTCCCTTTAACCTCCCCGTGATCTCACTCTCTGTCCCATTAGCATCCCCATGATCTCACTCACTATCCCTTTAAACTCCCCGTGATCTCACTCTCTGTCCTGTTATCCTCCCCGTGATCTCACTCTCTGTTCTTTTAACCTCCCCGTGATCTCACTCTCTGTCCAATTGACCTCCCCGTGATCTCACTCTCTGTCCCATTAAAATTCCCGTGATCTCACTCTCTGTCCCTTTAATCTCCCCTGATCTCACTCACTGTCCCTTTAACCTCCCCGTGATCACACTCTCTGTCCCGTTAACCACCCCGTGATCTCACTCTCTATCCCTTTAACCTCGTAGTGATCTCACTCACTGTCCCTTTAACCTCCCCGTGATCTCACTCTCTGTCCCTTTAACCTCCCCGTGATCTCACTCTCTGTCCCTTTAACCGCTCCGTGATCTCAATCTCTGTACCTTTAACCTCCCCGTGATCTCACTCTCTTTCCCTTTAACCTTCCCGTGATCTCACTCTGTCCCTTTAACCTTCCCTGTTCTCATTCTCTGTTCCTTCAACTCTTCCGCTGATCTCAATCTCTATCCCATTAACTGTCCCCTTGATATCACTCTCAGTCCCTTTAACTGGCCCCCGATATCACTCTCTGTCCCTTTAACAGTCCCTGCTCTCTCACTGTCCCTTTAGCTGTCCCTGATATCACTCTTTGTCCCCTTAACTGTCCCCCTGATCTGACTCTCTGTCCCTTTAACTGTCCCCCGTTCCCACTCTCTGTCCCTTTAATAGTCCCTGATCTCTCTCTGTCCCATTAGCTGTCTCTGATATCACTCTTTGTCCCTTTTACTGTCCCCCTGAACTCACTCTCTGTCCCTTTAATTATCCCTGATCTGACTCTCTGTCGCTATAACTGTCCCTGATATCAATCTCTGTCCCTTGAACCTCCACCTGATCTCACACTCTGTCCCTTTAACCTCCCCGTGATCTCACTCTCTTTCCCTTTAACCATCCCCTGATCTCTCTCTCTGTCCCTTTAACTGTCCCCTTGATATCAAACTCAGTCACTTTAACTGGCCCCCGATCTCACTCTCTGTCCCTTTAATAGCCCCTGCTCTCTCTCTGTCCCTTGAGCTGCCCCTGATCTCAATCTCTGTCCCTTTAACATTCCCGTGATCTCACCCTCTGTCCCTTTAACCTCCCCATGATCTCACTCTCTGTCCCTTTAAACTCCCCATGATCTCACAGTCTGTCCCTTTAACATTCCCGTGATCTCACCGTCTGTCCATTTAACCTCCCCGTCATCACACTCTCTGTACCTTTACCATCCCCGTGATCTCACTCTCATTTCCTTTAACCTCCCCGTGATCTCACTCTCTGTCCTATTAACCTCCCCGTAATCTCTCTCTGTCCCTTTAACCTCCCCGTGATCTCTGTCTTTCCCTTTAAACTCCCCGTGTTCTCACTCTCTGTCCCATTAACCTCCCCGTGATCTCACTCTCTGTCCCTATAACCTCCCTGTGATCTCACTCACTGTCCCTTTAACCTCCCCGTATTCTCACTCTCTGTCCCATTAAACTCCCCATGATCTCAATCTCTGTCCCTTTAATCTGCCCGTGATCTCATTCTCTGTCATTTTAACCTCCCCGTGATCTCACTCTCTGTCCCTTTATCCTCCCCGTGATCTCATTCTCTGTCGCTTTAACCTCCCCGTGATCTCACTCTCTGTCCCTTTAACCTCCCCGTGATCTCACTCTCTGTCCCATTAACCTCCCCGTGATCACACTCTCAGTCCCTTTAACCTTCCCGTAATCTCACTCACTGTCCCTTTAACCTCCCCGTGAAATCACTCTCTGTCCCTTTAACCTCCCCGTGATCTCAATCTCTGTCCCTTTAACCTCCCCGTGATCTCACTCTCTGTCCATTTAACCTCCCCGTCATCTAACTCTCTATCCCTTTAACCACCCTGTGATCTCACTCTCTGTCCCTTTAATCTCACCGTGATCTCACTCTCTGTCCCTTTAACCTCCCCGTGATCTCACTCTCTGTCCCTTTAACCTCCCCGTCATCTCAGTCTCTGTGCCTTTAACCTCCCCGTGATCTCTCTCTCTGTCCCATTAACGTCCCAGTGATCTCACTCTCTCCCTTTAATCTTCCCGTGATCTCATTCTCTGTACCATTCACTTACCCGTGATCTCACTCTCAGTCCCATTAACCTACCCGTGATCTCACTCTAGTCCCTTTAACCTCCCTGATCTCATTCTCTGTCCCATTAACCTCCCTGATTTAGCTCTCTGTCCCTTTAACCTCCCCGTGATCTCAGTCTCTGCCCCTTTAAGCTTCCCGTGATCACACACTCTGTCACTTTAACCTCCTTGTGATCTCACTATCAGTCCATTTAACCTCCCCATGATCTCTCTCCATGTCGCTTTAACCTCCCCGTAATCTCTCTCTGTCACTTTAATCTCCCCGTGATCTCAGTCTTTCCCTTTAAACTCCCGTGTTCTCACTCTTTGTCCCATTAACCTCGCCGTGATCTCACTCTCTGTCCCTTTAACCTCCCCGTGTTCTCACTCTCCGTCCCTATAACCTCCCTGTTATCTCACTCACTGTCCCTTTAACCTCCCCGTATTCTCACTCTCTGTCCCTTTAAACTCCCCATGATCTCAATCTCTGTCCCATTAATCTGCCCGTGATCTCATTCTCTGTACCTATAACCTCCCCGTGATCTCACTATCTGTCCTTTTAAACTCCTCGTGATCTCACTCTGTCGCTTTAACCAACCCGTTAAATTTCTCTGTCCTATAAACCTCCCCCTGATCTCACTCTCTGTCCCTTTAACCTCCCCGTGAAATCACTCTCTGTCTTTTGTCTCCCCGTCATCTAACTCTCTGTCCCTTTATCCACCCTGTGATCTCACTCTCTGTTCCTTTAATCTCCCCGTGATCTCACTCACTGTCCCTATAACCTCCCCGTGATCTCAGTCTCTGTGCCTTTACCCTCCCCGTGATCTCTCTCTCTGTCCCTTTAACGTCCCAGTGATCTCACTCTCTCCCTTTAATCTTCCGGTGATCTCAATCTCTGTCCCTATAACCTGCCCATGATCTCATTCTCTGTACCTTTCACTTACCCGTGATCTCACTCTCTGTCCCATTAACCTCCCCGTGATCTCACTCTGTCTCCCTTTAACCGCCGCGTGATCTCTCTCTGTCACTTTAACCTCCCCGTAATCTCTCTATGTTCCTTTAACCTTCCCGTGATCTCTCTCTTGTTCCTTTAACCTCCCTGACCTCACTCTCTGTCCCATTAACCTCCCTGATTTAGCTCTCTGTCCCTTGAACCTCCCCGTGATCTCACTCTCTGTCCCTTTAAACTTTCCGCGATCACACTCTCTGTCCCTTTAAACTCTCCGTGATCTCACTCTCTGTCCCTTTAACCTCCCAGCGATCTCACTCTCTGTCCCTTGAACTTCCCCGTGATCTCACTCACTGTCCCTTTAATTCCCCGTTATTTCACTCTCTGTCCCTTTAAACTCCCCGTGATCTCAACCTGTCCCTTTAATCTTCCCGTGATCTCACCCTCTGTCCCTTTAACCTCCCCGTGATCTAACTCTCTGTCCCTTTAACCTCCCAGTGATCTCACTCTCTGTCCCTGTAACCTCCCCATGATCTCAATCTCTGTGCCTTTAACCTCCCCGTGATCTCACTCTCTGTCCCTTTAATCTTCCCGTGATCTCAATCGCTTTCCCTTGAACCTGCCCGTGATCTCACTCTCTGTCCCTTTAATTCCCCGTTATTTCACTCTCTGTCCCTTTAAACTCCCCGTGATCTCAACCTGTCCCTTTAATCTTCCCGTGATCTCACCCTCTGTCCCTTTAACCTCCCCGTGATCTAACTCTCTGTCCCTTTAACCTCCCAGTGATCTCACTCTCTGTCCCTGTAACCTCCCCGTGATCTCACTCTCTGTCCCTTTAACCTCCCAGTGATCTCACTCTCAGTCCCTTTAACCTCCCCGTGACCTCACTGACATTCCTATTAACCTCCCCGTGACCTCACTCTCTGACCCTTTAACCTCCCCGTGATCTCACTCTCTGCCCCTTTACCCTACCCATGATCTAACTCTCTTTCCCTTTAACCTCCCCATGATATCACTCTCTGTCCCGTTAACCTTCCCGTGATCTCACACTCTGTCCATTTAACCTCCCCGTGATCTCACACTATTTCCCTTTAACCTCCCCGTGATCTAAATCTCTGTCCCATTAACCTCCCCGTGATCTCACTCGCTGTCCCTTTAACCTCCCCGTGATCTCAGTCTCTGTCCCATTAACTTTCCCGTGATCGCACTCTCTATTCCTTAATCCTCCCCGTGATCTCACTCTCTGTCCTTTTAACCTCACCGTGATCTCAATCTCTGTGACTTTAACCTCCTCGTGATCTCACTCTCTGTCCCTTTAACTTCCCCGTTATCTCAATCTCTGTGACTTTAACCTCCCCGTGATCTCACTCTCTGTCCCTTTAACTTCCCCGTTATCTCAATCTCTGTCCCTTTAAACTACCCATGATCTCACTCTCTGTCCATTTAACCTCCCCGTCTTCTTGCTCTCTGTCCCTTTAACCTCCCCGTGATCTCACTCTCTGACCCATAAACCTCCCCTTGATCTCACTCTCTGTCTCTTTAACCTCCCTGTGTTCTCACTCTGTCCCTTTAACATCCCCATGATCTCACTCTGTCCCTTTAATCTTCCCGAGATCTCATTCTCTGTCCCTTTCACATCCTCGTGATCTCACTCTCTGTACCATTAACCTCCCCGTGATCTCATTCTCTGTCCCTTAAACTTCCCTGTTATCTCACTCTCTGTCCCTTTAACTTCCCCGTGCTCTCACTCTCTGTCCATTTAACTTCCCCGTGATGTCACACTCTCTCCCTTTAACCTCCCCGTGATCTCACTCTCTGTCCCTTTAAACTCCCCGTGATCTCACTCTCTGTACCTTTAACCTCCCCGTGATTTCACTCTCTTTCCCTTTAACCTCGCCGTGATCTCACTCTCTGTCCCTTTAACTGTCCCCCGATCCCACTCTCTGTCCCGTTAATATCCCTGATCTCACTCTGCCCCTTTAGCTGTCCCTGATATCACACTTTGTCCCTTTAACTGTCCCCCTGATCTCCCTCTCAGTCCCTTTAACTGTCCCTGATCTGACTCTCTGTCCCTATAACAGTCCCTGATCTCAATTTCTGTACCTTTATCCTCCCTGTCATCTCACTCTCTGTCCCTTTAACCTCCCCGTGATCTCATTCTCCGTCCCTTTAACCTCCCCGTGATCTCACTCTCAGTCCTTTTAACCTCCCTGTAATCTCACTCTCTGTCCCTTTAACTTCCACGTGATCTCACTCTCTGTCCCTTTAAACTCCTAGTGATCTCACTATCTGTCCCTTGAACCTCCCTGTGATCTCACTCCTTCGCTTTAAACTCGCAGTTTTCTCTCTCTGTCCCTTTAACAACCCCGTGATCTCACTCTCTGTCCCTTTAACCTCTTCGTGTTTTCTGTCTTTCCCTTTAAACTCCCCGTGTTGTCACTCTCTGTCCCTTTAACCTCACCGTGATATCACTCTCTGTCCCTATAACCTCCCCGTCATCTCACTCTGTCCCGTTAACCTCCCCGTGATCTCAATCTCTTTCCCTTTAACCTACCCTTATTCTCACTCTCTTTCCCTTTAAACTCCGCAAGATCTCAATCTCTGTCCCTTTAATCTGCCCGTGATCTCATTCTCTGTCCCTTTTACCTCCCCGTGATCTCACTCTGTCGCTTTAACCTCCCCGTTAACTCTCTTTGTCCCTTTAACCTCCCTGTAATCTCAGTCTCTATACCTTAACCCTCCCCGTGATCTCACTCTCTGTCTCTTTAACCTCCCCGTGATCTCACTCTTTGTCCCATTAACCTCCCCAGATCTCACTCTCTGTCCCTTTAATCTCCCCGTGATTTCAATCTCTGTCCCTTTAACCTCCCCGTGATCTCACTCTATGTCCATTTAACCTCACCGTCATCTAACTCTCTGTCCCTTTAACCTCCCCGTGATCTCACTCTCTGACCCTTTAACCTGCCCGTGATCTCAATCTCTGTCCCTTTAACGTCCCAATTATGTCACTCTGTCCATTTAATCTTCCCGTGATCTCAATCTCTGTCCATTTAACCTGCCCGTGATCTCACTTTCTGTCCATTTAACCTTCCTGTGATCTCATTCACTGTCCCTTTCACCTCCCCGTGATCTCACTCTCTGTCCCATTAACCTCAGCGTGATCTCACTCTCTGTCCCTGTAACCTCCCTGATCTAGCTCTCTGTCCCATTTAACTCCCCGTGATCTCACTCTCTGTCCGTTTAAACTCCCCGTGATCTCACTCTCAGTCCATTTAACCTCCCCGTGATCCTTCTCTCTGTCCCTTTAACCTCCCCGTGATCTTACTCTCTGTCCCTTTAACCTTCCCGTGATATCACTCTCTGTCCCTTTAACCTCCCCGTGATCAAACTCTCTGTCCCTTTAAACTCCCCATGATCGCACTCTGTGTCCCATTAACCTCCCGGTGATCTCACTCTCTGTCCCTTTAACCTCCCCGTGATCTCAGTCTCTGTCCCTTTACCTTCCCCGAGATCTCATTCTCTGTCCCTTTAATCTCCCCATGAACTCATTCTCTGTCCATTTTACCTCCCCGTGATCTCACTCTCTGCCCCTTTAACCTCCCCGTGATCTCACTCTCTTTCTCTATAACCTCCCCGTGATCTCACTCTCTGTCCATTTAACCTTCCCGTGATCTCACTCTCTGTACCTTTAACCTCCCTGTGATCTCACTCTCTTTCCCTTTAACCTGCCCGTGATCTCATTCGGACCCTTTAACCTTCCCTGATCTCTCTCTGTCCCTTTAGCTATCCCTGATATCACACTTTGTCCCTTTCCATGTCCCCCTGATCTCCCTCTCAGTCCCATTAACTGTCCATGATCTGACTCTCTGTCCCTATAACTGTCCCTGATCTCAATCTCTGTCCCATTAACATTCCCGTGATCTCACCCTCTGTCCCTTTAACCTTCCCGTGATATCACTCTCTGTCACTTTAACCTCCCCGTGATCTCACTCTCTGTCCCTTTAACCTCCCCATGATCTCACTCTCTGTCCCATTAACCTCCCCAGATCTCACTCTCTGTCCCCTTAACTTTCCCATGCTCTCACTCTCTATCCCTCAAACCTCCCCGTGATATCACTCTCTGTCCCATTCACCTCCCCGTGATCTCACGCTATGTCCAGTTAACCTCACCGTCATCTAACTCTGTCTCTTTAACCTCCCCGTGATCTCACTCTCTGACCCTTTAACTTCCCCGTGATCTCAATCTCTGTCCCTTTAACTTACCAGTGATCTCACTCTGTCCATTTAACCTCCCCGTGATCTCAATCTCTGTCCCTTTAACGTCCCAGTTATCTCACTCTGTCCATTTAATCTTCCCGTGATCTCATTCTCTGTCCATTTAACCTACCCGTAATCTCACTTTCTGTCCATTTAACCTCCCTTTTATATCATTCACTGTCCCTTTCACCTCCAAGTGATCTCACTCTTTGTCCCATTAATCTCACCGTGATCTCACTCTCTGTCCCATTAACCTCACCGTGATCTCACTCTCTGTTCCTTTAACCTCCGCGTGATCTCACTCTCTGTCCATTTAACTTCCCTGTGATCTCACTCTCTGTCCCTTTAACCTCCCCATGATCTCACTCTCTGTTACATTAACCTCCCCAGATCTCACTCTCTGTCCCTTTAAACACCCCATGATCTCACTCTCTGTTCCATTATCCTCCCCAGATCTCACTCTCTGTCCCTTTAACTGTCCCCCGATCCCACTCTCTGTCCCGTTAATATCCCTGATCTCACCCTGTCCCTTTTACTGTCCCTGATTTCACACTTTGTCCCTTTAACTGTCCCCCTGATCTCTCTCTCAGTCCCTTTAACTTTCCCTGATCTGTCTCTCTGTCCCTATAACTGTCCCTGATCTCAATCTCTGTCCCTTTAACCTTCCCGTGATCTCACAGTCTGTCCCTTTAACGTCCACGTGATCTCGCACTCTGTCCAGTTAATCTCCCCGTGATCTCACTCTTTGTCCCTTTAATTTCCCCATGATCTCAATCTCTGTCCCTTTAACGTCCCCGTGATCTCACTCTATGTCCATTTATCCTCACCGTCATCTAACTCTCTGTCCCTTTAACCTCCCCTGGATCTCACTCTCTGACCCTTTAAACTCCTCGTGATCTCAATCTCTGTCCCTTTAACGTCCCAGTTATGTCACTCTGTCCATTTAATCTTCCCGTGATCTCAATCTCTGTCCATTTAACCTGCCTGTGATCTCACTTTCTGTCCATTTAACCTCCCTGTGATCTCATTCACTGTCCCTTTCACCTCCCCTTGATATCACTCTCTGTCCCATTAACCTCACCGTGATCTCACTCTCTGTCACTTTAACCTCCCCATGATCTCACTCTCTGTCCATTTAACTTCCCCATGATCTCACTCTCTGTCCCTTTAATCTCACTGATTTAGCACTATGTCCCTTTAACGTCCCCGTGATATCAGTCTCTGTCCCTTTAACCTCCCGGTGATCTCATTCTCTGTCCCTATAACCTCCCTGATCTAGCTCTCTGTCCCATTTAACTCCCCGTGATCTCACTCTCAGTCCCATTAACCTCCCCTTGATCCAACTCGCTGTCCTTTAAGCTCCCCGAGATCTTACTCTCTGTCCCTTTAACCTTCCCGTGATCTCACTCTCTGTCCCTTGAACCTCCCCGTGATTTCACTCTGTCCCTTAATCCACCCCGTGATCTCATTCTCTGTCCCTTTAACCTCCCTGCGATCTCACTCTCTGTCCCATTAACCTCCCGGTGATCTCACTCTCTGTCCCTTTAACCTCCCCGTGAACTCACTCTCTGTCCCTTTAACTTCCCAGTGTCCTCACTCTCTGTCCCTTAAACCTCCCCGTGATCTCCCTCTCTGTCCCGTTAACCTTCCCGTGATCTCACTCTCTGTCCCTTTAACCTCCCCGTGATCTTACTTTCTGTCCCTTTAAACTCACCGTGATCTCACTCTCTGTCCCTTTAACCTCCCCGTGATCTTACTCTCTGTCCCTTTAAACTCACCGTGATCTCACTCTCTGTCCCTTTAGTTTACCCGTCATCTCAATCTATGTCCCTTTAACCTCCCCGTGATCTCACTCTATGTCCATTTAACCTCACCGTCATCTAACTCTCTGTCCCTTTAACCTCCCCGTGATCTCACTCTCTGACCCTTTAACCTCCCCGTGATCTCAATCTCTGTCCCTTTAACGTACCAGTGATCTCACTCTGTCCCTTTAACCTCCCCGTGATCTCAATCTCTGTCCCTTTAACGTCCCAGTTATGTCACTCTGTCCATTTAATCTTCCCGTGATCTCAATCTCTGTCCATTTAACCTGCCCGTGATCTCACTTTCTGTCCATTTAACCTCCCTGTGATCTCATTCACTGTCCCTTTCACCTCCCCGTGATCTCACTCTCTGTCCTATTAACCTCACCGTGATCACAGTCTCTGTCCCTTTAACCTCCTGGTGATCTCATTCTCTGTCCCTATAACCTCCCTGATCTAGCTCTCTGTCCCAATTAACTACCCATGATCTCACTCTCTATCCCTTTAAACTCCCCGTGATCTCACTCTCAGTCCCGTTAACCTCTCCGTGATCTCACTCTCTGTCCCTTTTACCTCCCCGTCATCTCACACTCTTTCCCTTTAACCGCACCGTGATCTCAATCTCTTTCCCTTTAAACTCCCCGTGATCTCACTCTCTGTCCCTTTAAACTCCGCATGTTCTCAATCTGTGTCTCTTTAATCTGCCCGTGATCTCATTCTCTGTCCCTTTAACCTCCCCGTGATCTCACTCTCTGACCCTTTAACCTCCCCGTAATCTCACTCCCTGTCCCTTTAACCTCCCCGTGTTCTCAGTCTCTATACCTTAACCTCCCGGTGATATCATTCTCTGTCTCTTTAACCTCCCCATGATCCCACTCTCTGTCCCTTCAACCTCCCCGTGATCTCACTCTCTGTCCCTTTAACCTCCCCGTGATCTCACTCTCTGTCCCTATAACCTCCCCTTGATCTAAATCTCTGTCCCTTTAACCTCTCCGTGATCACACTCTTTATCCCATTAACCTCCCCGTGATTTCACTCTCAGTCCCTTTAATCTCTCCGTTATCTCACTCTCTGTCCCTTTTACCTCCCCGTCATCTCACTCTCTGTCCCATTAACCTCCCCGTGATCTCAATCTCTTTCCCTTTAACCTACCCGTATTCTGACTCTCTTTCCCTTTAAACTCCGCATGATCTCAATCTCTGTCCCTTTAATCTGCCCGTGATCTCATTCTCTGCCCCTTTAACTCCCCGTGATCTCACTCTGTCGCTTTAACCTTCCCGTTAGCTCTCTCTGTCCCTTTATCCTCCCCGTAATCTCACACCCTGTCCCTTTTACCTCCCCGTGATCTAAGTCTCTATACCATAAACCTCCCCGTGATATCACTCTCTGGCTCTTTAATTTCCCCGTGATCTCACTCTCTGTCCCTTTAACCCCCCCATGATCTCACTCTCTGTCCCATTAACCTCCCCAGATCTCACTCTGTGTCCCTTTAACCTCCTCGTGATCTCACTCTCTGTCACTTTAATTTCCCCGTGATCTCAGTCTCTGTCCCTTTAACGTCCCCGTGATCTCACTCTATGTCCCTGTAAACTCCCCGTGATCTCAATCTCTGTCCCTTTAACGTCCCAGTTATGTCACTCTGTCCATTTAATCTTCGCGTGATCTCAATCTCTGTCCATTTAACCTCCCTGTGATCTCATTCACTGTCCCTTTCACCTCCCCGTGATCTCACTCTCTGTCCCATTAACCTCAGCGTGATCTCACTCACTGTCCCTATAACCTCACCATGATCTCACTCTCTGTCCATTTAACTTCCCCGTGATCTCACTCTCTGTCCCTTTAACCTCCCCGTGATCTCAGTCTCTGTCCCTTTAACCTCCCGGTGATCTCATTCTCGGTCCCTATAACCTCCCAGATCTAGCTCTCTGTCCCAATTAACTACTCGTAATCTCACTCTCTGTCCCTTTAACCTCCCCGTGATCACATTCTCTATACCTTTAACCTCCCTATGATCTCACTCTCAGTCTCTTTAACCTCTCCGTGATCTCACTCTCTGTCCATGTTACCTCCCCGTCATCTCACTCTCTGTCCCTTTAACCTCCCCGTGATCTCAATCTCTTTCCTTTTAAACTCCCCGTGATCTCACTCTCAGTCCCTTTAACCTCCCCGTGATCTCACTCTGTCGCTTTAACCTCCCCTTTAAATCTCTCTGTGCCTTTAACCTCCCCTTAATCTCACTCCCTGTACTTTTAACCTCCCCGTGATATCATTCTCTGTCTCTTTAACCTCCCCATGATCTCACTCTCTGTCCTCTTAACATCCCCATGATCTCACTCTCTGTCCCACTAACCTCCCCAGATCTCACTCTCTGTCCCTTCAACCTCCCCGTGATCTCACTCTCTGTCCCTTTAACCTCCCCGTGATTTCACTCTCTGTCCCTAAAACCTGCCCTTGATCTCAATCTCTGTCCCATTAACCTCCCCGTGATCACACTCTTTGTCCCATTATCCTCCCCGTAATCTCACACCCTGTCCTTTTTACCTCCCCGTGATCTAAGTCTCTATACATTAAACCTCCCCGTGATATCACTCTCTGTCTCTTTAACCTCCCCGTGATCTCACTCTCTGTCCCTTTAACCTCCCCATGATCTCACTCTCTGTCCCATTTACCTCCCCAGATCTCACTCTCTGTCCCTTTAACCTCATCGTGATCTCACTCTCTGTCCCTTTAATTTCCCCGTGATCTCAATCTCTGTCCCTTTAACCTCCCCGTGATCTCACTCTATGTCCATTTAACCTCACCGTCATCTAACTCTCTGTCCCTTAAACCTCCCCATGATCTCAATCTCTGTCCCTTTAACGTACCAGTGATCTCACTCTGTCCCTTTAACCTCCCCGTGATCTCAATCTCTGTCCCTTTAACGTCCCAGTTATGTCACTCTGTACATTTAATCTTCCCGTGATCTCAATCTCTGTCCATTTAACCTGCCCGTGATATCACTTTCTGTCCATTTAACCTCCCTGTGATCTCATTCACTGTTCCTTTCACCTTCCCGTGATCTCACTCTCTTTCCCATTAACCTCAGCGTGATCTCACTCTCTGTCCCAAAATCCTCCCCATGATCTCACACTCTGTCCATTTAACTTCCCCGTGATCTCAATCTCAGTCCCTTTAATCTCCCTGATTTAGCACTCTGTCCCTTTAACCACCCCATGATCTCAGTCTCTGTCCCTTTAACCTCCCGGTGATCTCATTCTCTGTCCCTATAACCTCCCTGATCTAGCCCTCTGTCCCAATTAACTACCCGTGATCTCACTCTCTGTCCCTTTAAAGTCCCCGTGATCTCACTCTCAGTCCCTATAACCTCCCCGTGATCTCACTCTCTGTCCCTTTAACCTCCCCGTGATCACACTCTTTGTCCCATTAATCTTCCCGTGATCTCACTCTCAGTCCCTTTAACCTCTCCGTGATCTCACTCTCTGTCCCTTTAACCTCCCCGTGATCTCACTCTCTGTCCCTTTTACCTCCCCGTCATCTCTCTCTCTGTCCCTTTAACCTCCCCGTGATCTCAACCTCTTTCCCTTTAAACTCCGCAAGATCTCACTCTCAGTCCCTTTAACCTCCCCGTGATCCTACTCTCTGTCCCTTTAACCTCCCTGTGATCTAACACTCTGTCCCTTTAACCTCCCCGTGATCACACTCTCTGTCCCTTTAATCTCCCCGTATTCTCACTCCCTGTCCCTTTAAACTCCGCATGATCTTAATCTCTGCCATTTTAATCTGCCCGTGATCTCATTCTCTGTCCCATTAACCTCCCCGTGATCTCACTCTGTCGCTTTTTCCTCCCCGTTAACTCTCTCTGTCCCTTTATCCTCCCTGTAATCTCACACTTTGTCCCTTTTACCTCCCCGCGATCTCAATCTCTGTCCCTTTAACGTCCCAGTTATGTCACTCTGTACATTTAATCTTCCCGTGATCTCAATCTCTGTCCATTTAACCTGCCCGTGATCTCACTTTCGGTCCATTTAACTTCCCTGTGATCTCATTCACTGTCCCTTTCACCTCCCCGTGATCTCACTCTCTGTCCCATTAACCTCAGCGTGATCTCACTCTCTGTCCCTTTAACCTCCCCATGATCTCACTCTCTGTCCATTTAACTTCCCCGTGATCTCCCTCTCTGTCCCTTTAATCTCCCTGATTTAGCACTCTGTCCCTTTAACCTCCCCGTGATCTCATTCTCTGTCCCTATAACCTCCCTGATCTAGCTCTCTGTCCCATTAAACTCCCCGCGAACTCATTCTCTCTCCCTTTAAACTCCCCGTGATCTCACTCTCAGTCCCTTTAACCTCCCCGTGATCCTACTCCCTTTCCCTTTAACCTCCCAGTGATCACACTCTCTGTCCCTTTAAACTCCCCGTGATCTCACTCTCTGTCCATTTAACCATCCTTGCTCTCACTCTGTGTTCCTTTAACCTCCCCGTGATCTCACTCTCTGTCCTTTGAACCTCCCCGTGATCTCACTCTGTCCCTTAAACCTCCCCGTGATCTCATTCTCTGTCCCTTTAACCTCCCCGCGATCTCACTCTCTGTCCGATTAACCTCCCGGTGATTTCACTCTCTGTCCCTTTAACCTCCCCGTGATCTCACTCTCTGACCCTTTTAATTCCCCGTGAGCTCACTCTACGTCCCTTAAACCTCCCAGTCATCTCATTCTCTGTCCCTTTAACCTCCCCGTGATCTCACTCTCTGTCCCGTTAACCTTCCCGTGATCTCAGTCTCTGTCCCTTTAAACTTCCCCTGATCTCACTCTCTGTCCCTTTAACTTCCCCTGATCGCACTCAATGTCCCTTTAACAACCCCGTGATATCACTCTCTGTCCCATTAACCTCCCCGTGATCTCACGATGTCCCATTAATCTTCCCGTGATCTCACACTCTGTCCCTTTAACCTCCCGCTGATCTCACTCACTGTCCCTTTAATCTCACCGTGATCTCACTATCTGTCCCAATAACTTTCCCGTGATCGCACTCTCTATCCCTTAAACCTCCCCGTGATCTCACTCTCTGTCCCTTTAACATCCCCGTGATCTCACTCTCTGTCCCTTTAACCTCCCCGCGATCTCACTCTCTGTCCGATTAACCTCCCGGTGATTTCACTCTCTGTCCCATTAACCTCCCCGTGATCTCACTCTCTGACCCTTTTAATTCCCCGTGAGCTCACTCTACGTCCCTTAAACCTCCCAGTCATCTCATTCTCTGTCCCTTTAACCTCCCCGTGATCTCACTCTCTGTCCCGTTAACCTTCCCGTGATCTCACTCTCTGTCCCTTTAAACTTCCCTGATCTCACTCTCTGTCCCTTTAACCTCCCCGTGATCTCACACTCTGTACATTTAACCACCCCGTGATCTCACTCTCTGTCCCTTTAACAACCCCGTGATATCACTCTCTGTCCATTAACCTCCCCGTGATCTCACGATGTCCCATTAATCTTCCCGTGATCTCACACTCTGTCCCTTTAACCTCCCCGTGATCTCACTCACTGTCCCTTTAACCTCACTGTGATCTCACTATCTGTCCCAATAACTTTCCCGTGATCGCACTCTCTATCCCTTAAACCTCCCCGTGATCTCACTCTCTGTCCCTTTAACATCCCCGTGATCTCACTCTCTATCCCTTTAACCTCCCCGTTATCTCAATCTCTGTCCCTTTAACCTCCCCGTGATCTCACTCTCTTTCCCTTTAACCTCCCCGTTATCTCAAACACTGTCCCGTTAAACTCCTAGTGATCTCACTATCTGTCCCTTTAACCACCCTGTGATCTCACTCTGTGTCATTTTAACTTCCCAGTCATCTCATTCTCTGTCCCTTTAACCTCCCCGTGATCTCACTCTCTGTCCCGTTAACCTTCCCGTGATCTCAGTCACTGTCCCTTTAAACTTCCCATGATATCACTCTCTGTCCCTTTAACCTCTCCGTGATCTCACTCTCTGTCCCTTTAATCTCCACGTGATCTCAATCTCTGTCCCTTTAACCTCCCCGTGATCTCACGCTATGTCCATTTAACCTCACCGTCATCTAACTCTCTGTCCCTTTAACCTCCCCGTGATCTCACTCTCTGACCCTTTAACCTTCCCGTGATTTCAATCTCTGTCCTTTTAACGTACCAGTGATCTCACGCTGTCCCTTTAACCTCCCCGTGATCTCAGTCTCTGTCCCTTTCACTTCCCAGTTATGTCACTCTGTCCATTTAATCTTCCCGTGATCTCATTCTCTGTCCATTTAACCTCCCGGTGATCTCATTCACTGTCCCTTTCACCTCCCCGTGATCTCAATCTCTGTCCCTTTAACGTACCAGTGATCTCACTCTGTCCCTTTAACCTCCCCGTGATCTCAATCTCTGTCCCTTTAACGTCCCAGTTATGACACTCTGTCTGTTTAATCTTCCCGTGATCTCACTCTCTGTCCCATTAACCTCCCCATGATCTCACTCTCTGTCCATTTAACTAACCCGTGATCTCACTCTCCGTCCCTTTAACCTCCCCATGATCTCACTCTCTGTCCATTTAACTAACCCGTGATCTCACTCTCTGTCCCTTTAATTTCCCTGATTTAGCACTCTGTCCCTTTAACCTCCCCGTGATCTCCCTCTCTGTCCCGTTAACCTTCTCGTGATCTCAGTCTCTGTCCCATTAAACTTCCCATGATATCACTCTCTGTCCCTTTAACCTCCCCGGGATCTCACACTCTGTCTCTTTGACCTCCCCGTGATCTCACTCTCTGTCCCTTTTACCGCCCCGTGATCTCATTCTCTGTCCCTTTAAGCTCCCCTGAACTCACTCTCTGTCCCATTAACCTCCCCTTGATCTCACTCTCTGTCCCTTTAACCTCCCCGTGATCGCACTCAATGTCCTTTTAACCACCCCGTGATATCACTCTCTGTCCCATTAACCTCCCCGTGATCTCACTATGTCCCATTAATCTTCCCGTGATCTCAATCTCTGTCCGTTGAACCTGCCCGTGATCTCATTCTCTGTCCCTTTAAACTCGGCGTGATCTCACTCTAAGTCCCTTTAACCTCCCCGTGATCCTACTCTCCGTCCCTTTAACCTCCCCGTGATCTTACTCTCTGTCCCTTTAACCTTCCCGTGATCTTACTCTCTGTCCCTTTAACCTCCCCGCGATCTCACTCTCTGTCCCATTAACCTCCCCGTGATCTCACTCTGTGTCATTTTAACTTCCCAGTCATCTCATTCTCTGTCCCTTTAACCTCCCCGTGATCTCACTCTCTGTCCCGTTAACCTTCCCGTGATCTTAGTCTCTGTCCCTTTAAACTTCCCATGATATCACTCTCTGTCCCTTTAACCTCCCTGGGATCTCACACTCTGTCTCTTGAACCTCCCCGTGATCTCACTCTCTGTCCCTTTTACCGCCCCGTGATCTCATTCTCTGTCCCTTTAGGCTCCCCTGAACTCACTCTCTGTCCCATTAACCTCCCCTTGATCTCACTCTCTGTCCCTTTAACCTCCCCGTGATCACACTCAATGTCCCTTTAACCACCCCGTGATATCACTCTCTGTCCCATTAACCTCCCCGTGATCTCACTATGTCCCATTAATCTTCCCGTGATCTCAATCTCTGTCCGTTGAACCTGCCCGTGATCTCATTCTCTGTCCCTTTAAACTTCCGCTGATCTCACTCTCTGTCCCATTAACCTCCCCGTGATCTCATACTCTGTCCCTTTAACCTCCCCGTGATCTCACTCTCTGTCCCATTAACTTTCCCGTGATCGCAATCCCTATCCCTTAATCCTCCCCGTGATCTCACTCTCTGTCCCTTTAACCTCCCCCTGATCTCACTCTCTTTTCCTTTATCCTGACCGCGATCTCACTTTCTGTCCCTTTAACTTCCCCGTGCTCTCATTCTCTATCTCTTTAAGCTCCCCGTGAACTCATTCTCTGTCCATTTAACCTCCCCGTGATCTCACTCTCTATCCCTTTAACCTCCCTCTGATCTCAGTCTCTGTCACTTAAAACAGCCCGTGATCTCACTCTCTGTCCTGTTAACCTCCCCCTGATCTCACTCTCTTTTCCTTTATCCTGACCGCGATCTCACTCTCTGTCCCTTTAACTTCCCTGTGCTCTCATTCTCTATCTCTTTAAGCTCCCTGTGAACTCATTCTCTGTCCATTTAACCTCCCCTTGATCTCACTCTCTATCCCTTTAACCTCCCCGTGATCTCACTCTCTGTCCCTTTAAACTCCCTGTGATCTCACTCTCTCTCCCTTTAACCTCCCTGTGATCTCACTCTCTGTCCCTTTTATCCTCCCCGTGATCTCACTATCTGTCCCTTTAACCTCCCCGTGATCTCACTCTCTGTCAATTTAACCTCCCCGTGATCTCACTCTCTGTCCCTTTAACATCCCTGTGATCTCACTCTCTGTCCCTTTAACCTCCCCGTTATCTCAATCTCTGTCCCTTTAACATCCCTGTGATCTCACTCTCTGTCCCTTTAACCGCCCTGTTATCTCACTCTCTTTCCCTTTAACCTCCCCGTGATCTCACCCTCTGTCCATTTAACCTCCCCGTGATCTCACTCTCTGTCCCTTTAAACTCCCTGTGATCTCACTCTCTCTCCCTTTAACCTCCCTGTGATCTCACTCTCTGTCCCTTTTATCCTCCCCGTGCTCTCACTCTCTGTCCCTTTAACCTCCCCGTGATCTCACTCTCTGTCAATTTAACCTCCCCGTGATTTCACTCTCTGTATCTTTAACCTCCCCGTGATCTCACTCTCTTTCCCTTTAACCTTCCCTGATCTCACGCTCTGCCCATTTGACTGTCCCCCGATCCCACTCTCTGTCCCGTTAATAGTCCCTGTTCTCTCTCTGTCCCTTTAGCTGTCCGTGGTCTCACTCTTTGTCCCTTTAACTGTCCCCCTGATCTCCAAATCAGTCCATTTAACTGTCCCTGATCTGAAAATCTCTCTCTATAACTGTCCCTGATCTCAATCTCTGTCCCATTAACATTCCCGTGATCTCACCCTCTGTCCCTTTAACCTCCCCCCGATCTCACTCTCTGTCCCTTTAATAGTCCCTGCTCTCTCTCTGTCCCTTTAGATGTCCCTGATATCTCACTTTGTCCCTTTAACTGTCACCCTGATCTCACTCTCTGTCCATTTAACTGTCCCCCGATTCCACTCTCTGTACCTTTAATAGTCCTTGATATCTCTCTTTCCCTTTAGCTGTCCCTGATCTCACTCTCTGTCCCTTTAACCTCCCCGTGATCTCAATCTCTGTCCCTTTAACGTCCCAGTTATGTCACTCTGTCCATTTAATCTTCCCGTGATCTCACTTTCTGTCCTTTTAACCTCCCTGTGATCTCATTCACTGTCCCTTTCACCTCCCCGTGATCTCACTCTCTGTCCCTTCAACCTCCCCATGATCTCACTCTCTGTCCATTTAACTAACCCGTGATCTCACTCTCTGTCCCTGTAATTTCCCTGATTTAGCACTCTGTCCCTTTAACCTCCCCGTGATCTCAGTCTCTGTCCCTTTAAACTCCCCGTGATCTCCCTCTCTGTCCCTTTAAACTCCCCATGATCTCACTCTCAGTCCCTTTAACCTCCCCGTGATCCTACTCTCTGTCCCTTTAACCTCCCCGTGATCTTACTCTCTGTCCCATTTACCTTCCCGTGATCTCATTCTCTGTCCCTTTAACCTCCCCGCGATCTCATTCTCTGTCCCATTAACCTCCCGGTGATCTCACTCTCTGTTCCTTTAACATCCACGTGACCTCACTCTCTGTCCCTTAAACCTCCAAGTCATCTCATTCTCTGTCCCTTTAACCTCCCCGCGATCTCACTCTCTGTCTCGTTAACCTTCCCGTGATCTCACTCTCGACCCCTTTAATCTCCCCGTGATCTCACTGTCTGTCCCTTTAACCTCCCCGTGATCTCATTCTCTGTCCCTTTAACCTCCCCGTGATCTCACTCAGTGTTCCTTTAACCTCCTGGTGATCTCACTATCTGTCCCTTTAACCTCCCCGTGATCTCACTCTCTGTCCATTTAACCTGCCCGTGATCTCTTTCTCTGTCCCTTAAACCTCACCGTGAAATTAATCTCTTTCACTTTAACCTCTTTAACGTGATCTCACTCTCTGTCCCATTAACCTCCCCGTGATCTCATTCTGTCCCTTTAATCTTCCCGTGATCTCAATATCTGTCCCTTGAACCTGCCCGTGATCTCATTCTCTCTCCATTTAGCCGCCCTGTGATCTCATTCTCTGACCATTTAACCTCACCATTATCTCAAACTCTGTCCCTTTAAACATCCCTGATCTCACTCTCTGTCCATTTAAACTCCTCGTGATCACACTCTCTGTCCCTTTAACCTTCCCGTGCTCTCACTCTCTGTCCCTTTACCCTCCCCATGATCTAACTGTCTGTCCCTTTAACCTCCCCGTGATCTCACTCTCTGTCCCTTTAACCTCCCCGTGATCTCACTCTCTGTCCCTTTAAGCTCCCCGTGATCTCACTCTCTGTTTCTTTAAACTCCCCGTTATCTCATTCTCTGTCCTTTGAAACTCCCCGTGATCTCACTCTCTGTCCATTTAACCTACCCGTCATCCAACTCTCTGTCCCTTTAACCTCCCCGTGATCACACTCTCTGTCCCTTTAACCTCCCCGTGATCTCACTCTCTGTCCCTTTAACCTCCCCGTGATCACACTCTCTGTCCCTTTAACCTCCCCGTGATCACATTCTCTGTACCTTTATCCTCCCCGTGATCTCACTCACTGCTCCTTTAATCTCCCTGATTTAGCACTCTGTCCATTTAACATCCCCGTGATCTCACTCTCTGTCCCTTAATGCTCACCGTGATCTCAATCTCTGTCCCATTAACCTCCCCGTGATCTCACTCTCTGTCCCTTTAATCTTCCCGTGATCTCATTCTCTGTCCCTTTAACATACCCGTGATCTCACTCTGTCCCTTTAATCTTCCCGTGATCTCATTCTCTGTCCCTTTCACCTCCCCGTGATTTCACTCCCTGTCCCTTTAACCTCCCCGTGATCTCACTCTTGGTCACTTAAAACACCCCGTGATCTCACTCTCTCTCCTGTTAACCTCACCCTGATCTCGCTCTCTGTCCCTTTAACCTCCTGGTGATCTCACTATCTGTCCCTTTAACCTCCCCGTGGTCTCACTCTCAGTCACTTTAACCTGCCCGTGATCTCACTCTCTGTCCCTTTAACCTCATCGTGATCTCACTCTCTGTCCCTTTAACCTCCCCATGATCTCACTCTCTGTCCATTTAACTTCCCCGTGATCTCCCTCTCTGTCCCTTTAATCTCCCTGATTTAGCACTCTGTCCCTTTAACCTCCCCGTGATCTCATTCTCTGTCCCTATAACCTCCCTGATCTAGCTCTCTGTCCCATTAAACTCCCCGCGAACTCATTCTCTCTCCCTTTAAACTCCCCGTGATCTCACTCTCAGTCCCTTTAACCTCCCCGTGATCCTACTCCCTTTCCCTTTAACCTCCCAGTGATCACACTCTCTGTCCCTTTAACCTCCCCGTTAACTCTCTCTATCCCTTTAACCTCCCAGTAATCTCACTCCCTGTCCCTTTAACCTCTCCGAGATCTCAGTCTCTATCCCTTAAACCTGCCCGTGATATCACTCTCTGTCTCTTTAACCTCCCCCTGATCTCATTCTCTTTCCCTTTAACCTCCCCGTGATCTCACTCTCTGTCCCTTTAACCTCCCCGTGATCTCACTCTGTCGCTTTAACCTCCCCGTCTTCCTAATCTCTGTCCCTTTAATTTCCCCGTGAACTCACTCTCTGTCCCTTTAACCTCTCCGTGATCTCACTCTCTGTCCCATTAATCTCTCCGTGATCTCACTCTCTGTCCCTTTTACTTCCCCGTGAACTCATTCTCTGTCCATTTTACCTCCCCGTGATCTCACTCTCTGTCCCTTTAAACTCCCCGTTATCTCACTCTCTGTCCATTTAACCTCCCCGTGATCTCACTCTCTGTCCCTTTAACCGCCCCGTGATCTCAATCTCTGTCCCTTTAACCTCCCCGTGATTTCACTCTCTTTCCCTTTAACCTACCCGTGATCTCACTCTCTGTACCTATAACCTCCCCATAATCTCACAGTCTGTCCCTTTAACATTCCCGTGATCTCACTCTCTGTGCCTTTATCCTCCCCGTGATCTCACTCTCTGTGCCTTTATCATCCCCGTGATCTCACTCTCTGTCCCTTTAACCTCGCCTTGATCTCATTCTCTGTCCCTTTAACCTCCCCGTGATCTCACTCTCTGTCACTTTAACCTGCCCGTGATCTCATTCTCTGTCCCATTAACCACCCCGTGATCTCACTCTCTGTCCCTTTTACCTCATCGTGGTCTCACTCTCTGTCCCTTTAACCTACCCGTATTCTCACTCTCTGTGCCTTCATACTGCGCATGATCTCAATCTCTGTCCCTTTAATCTGCCCGTAATCTCACTCTCTGTCCCTTTAACCTCCCTGTGAGCTCACTATCTGTCCCTTTTACCTCCTGGTGATCTCACTATCCGTCCCTTTAACGTCCCCGTGATCTCACTCTGTCGCTTTAACCTCCCCGTTAACTCTCTCTCTCCCTTTAACCTCCCAGTAATCTCACTCCCTGTCCCTTTAACCTCTCCGTGATCTCAGTCTCTATCCCTTAAACCTCCCCGTGATATCACTCTCTGTCTCTTTAACCTCCCCCTGATCTCATTCTCTTTCCCTTTAACCTCCTCGTGATCTCACTCTCTGTCCCATTAACCTCTCCGTGATCTCACTCTCTGTCCCTTTTACTTCCCCGTGAACTCATTCTCTGTCCATTTTACCTCCCCGTGATCTCACTCTCTCTCCCTTTAACTTCCCTGTGATCTCACTCTCTGTCCCTTTAACCTCCCCGTGATCTCACTCTCTGCCCCTTTAACCTCCCCGTGATCTCACTCTCTGTCCATTTAACCTCCCCGTGATCTCACTCTCTTTCTCTTTAACCGCCCCGTGATCTCACTCTGTCCCTTTAACCTTCCCTGATCTCACTCTCTTTTCCTTTAACTGTTCCCCTGATCTCAATCTCTGTCCCATTAATTGTCCCCTTGATATCACTCTCAGTCCCTTTAACTGGCCCCCGATCTCACTCTCTGTCCCTTTAATAGTACCTGCTCTCTCTCTGTCCCTTTAGATGTCCCTGATATCTCACTTTGTCCCTTTAACTGTCACCCTGATCTCACTCTCTGTCCATTTAACTGTCCCCCGATTCCACTCTCTGTACCTTTAATAGTCCTTGATATCTCTCTTTCCCTTTAGCTGTCCCTGATCTCACTCTCTGTCCCTTTAACCTCCCCGCGATCTCACTCTCTGTCCCTTTAACATTCCCGCGATCTCATCCTCTGTCCATTTAACATCCCCGTGATCACACTCTCTGTACCTTTATCCGCCCCGTGATCTCACTCTCGGTCCCTTTAACGTCCCCGTGATCTCACTCTCCGTCCCTTTAACCTCCCCGTGATTTCACTTTCTGTCCCATTAACGTCCGGGTAATCACACTTTCTGTCCCTTTAACGTACACGTGATCACACTCTCTATACCTTTAACGTCCCCGTGATCTCACTCTCCGTCCCTTTATCCACCCCGTGATCTCACTCTCTGACCCATTAACGTCCGCGTAATCACACTCTCTGTCCGTTTAACGTAAATGTGACCTCACTCTCTGTCCATTTCACCTCCCCATCATCTAACTCTCTGTCCCTTTAACCACCCCGTGATCTCACTCTCTGTCCCTTTAACTTCCCCGTGATCTAACTCTCTGTCCCTTTAACCGCACCGTGATCTCTCTCTCTGTCCCTTTAAACTCCCCGTATTCTCACTATCTGTCCCTTTAAACTCCCCATGATCTCAATCTCTGTCCCATTAATATGCCCGTGATTTCATTCTCTATCCCTTTAACCTCCCCGTGTTCTCATTCTCTGTCCCTTTAACCTCCTCGTGATCTCACGATCTGTCCCTTTCACCTCCCCGTGATCTCACTTGTCGCTTTAACCTCCCCGTTAACTCTCTCTGTCCCTTTTACCTCCCCGTGATCTCACTCTCTATCCCTTTAACCTCCCCGTGATCTCTTTCTTTCCCTTTAAACTCCCCGT
>NW_027597205.1:90000-94474 GCF_964194155.1 Cetorhinus maximus | reverse complement strand
TGGAAATCCAAAACACAAACAGAGAAACCTGGAAAAACTTAGCAGGGGTGGGAGCATCTGCGGAGAGGAACACAGTTAACGTTTCGAGTCCTCATGACCCTTGAACAGAACTAAGGAAAAATAGAGAAGGGGTGAAATATAAGCTGGTTTAAGGGGGTGGGGGGACAAGTAGAGCTGGATAGAGGGCCAGTGATAGGTGGAGATAACCAAAAGATGTCACAGACAAAAGGACAAAGAGGTGTTGAAGGTGGGGATATTATCTAAGGAATGTGCTAATTAAGGGTAGAAAGCAGGACGAGCAAGGTGCAGATAGCCCTAGCGGGGACGGAGTGGGGGGAAGGAATCAAAAATGGCTAAAAGGTAGAGACAAAACAATGGGTGGATATACATTTAAAAATAACGGAAATAGGTGGGAAAAGAAAAATCTATATAAATTATTGAAAAAAACAAAAAGGAGGGGGAAGAAACGGAAAGGGGGTGGGGATGGAGGAGAGAGTTCATGGTCTAAAACCGTTGAACTCAATATTCAGTCCGGAAGGCTGTAAAGTGCCCAGTCGGGAGATGACCAGTTGTCCAGAGCCGATTCTGGAGATGGAGCTCGGAGGCAGGCAGCTGGAGTGGGGTGGGGTGTGGATTGAACCCCGGTGTTAGCCCTCATCTCTCCACCCCAGCCAACTGGCCGCCCTCGCGGTACCCCAGCGGTTATGGCACCACGCATTACATGCCAGTTGCGGCTATGGAGAGTGGCTGGTGAAGGCTCCTATTTTGTTCTTATCCCGTGGTTGGCCGGGAACCTCTCCCGCTCTTACACAGGCTGGAAGGGTTTACCTGCTGGTACTCAACCAGTATCAGTGCGGCAAAGTCCTGAACACACGCGGAGTGAGTCCTGAACCCACAGCTGCAGCAGCAGGGCTGTTGTCCATTGTATTATGACTGACGCAGTTGCTAAAACTGAGTTATTTTAAAATAAAAAAATCCCAGAGGGAAACTTTAAAGAACTGTCATTACCTATCATTTTAAGTGTTACATTTGAGATGCGACTCTAAAGTCAAGAATCAGACCACCAGTTCTGGAGAGGTTTTACATGAAGCTCAATGAAACCTTTTATTAATTTGCCCAAGTTAAATATATACACATGGCTGCAAATTGCTACGATCATCAAACTTTTAACAAACTCCCAAACTAATCTCCATTAAGGCAACAGCAACCCATAGGCTTAGCCAGACACCAGGCAAAGTATTTCCACCTTACAAGTTCAAAATGAGGTTATTTTCACTTTGGTTCCTGTGGGGCCAGTTGGAGGCTTACAGCTGCTTTTGATCTCACATTGCCCCTGCTCTGCACACGCACAAGGCAGTGGTCTTGTTATACCTAGCACAACCCGTTGAATGTAAATTTTCATTGTATCACCAGCCTCTTCTAACAATAAAACCCTTTTCATAGTACCTATTTTATTAGTAATGTAAACATATTGCTTGGTCTCTGCTGGCTAGGGGCCAGAATTCACCCCACTTCTTGAATTCTATTTTCAGAAACGCAAATGCACCTCTACCGCCCTGTTTATATCTCAAAACTAGTCCACATCAAAGCACCCAGACTAGCCGGCTTTAATCCAATTAAGACACACCCACAGACTAAACCTCTATTTTAAAAGAAAAATGTTTTCCAATTATGTTATGTACATTAATAGCCTTATTACAATTGCACCACAAGGTGCCCTTTTTATAAGATTCCTGCATTTATTGATCATCCATAGAACCATAGAACACTACAGCACAGAAAAATAGGCCATTCGGCCCTTCTAGTCTGTGCCAAAATATTATTCCGCTTGTCCCATTGACCTGCACCCAGTCCATAACCCTCCAGACCTCTCCCATCCATGTATCTATCCGATTTATTCTTAAAACTTAAGAGTGAGCCCGCATTTACCACGTCAGAAGGCAGCTCGCGCCACACTCTCACCCTCGGGCATTTAAGGGTCAACCACATTGCTGTGGGTCTGGAGTTACGTGTAGGCCAGGCCAGGTAAGGAGGGCAGATTCCCTCCCCCTGAAGGACATTAGTGAACCAGATGGGCTTTTGCAACAATCGACAATGGTTTCACCGTCATCATCTGATTTTTCATTGAACCCAGGTCCCCAGAGCATTGCCCTGTGTCTCTGGATTACTAGCCCAGTGACAGTACCACTATGCCACCATCACCCCCTTGGAGTGAGTTAGAGATTCAGGCTAATGCTCTGAGGATAGGTGGGTTCAAATACCACCAGGCAGCTGGTGGAAATGGAATTAAGTGCCTGAAGATGGAATATCAAGATTTTCCCAGTAAGGGTGACCCTCGAAACTAATCATCGATTGGCCCGAAATCCCATCTGGTTCACCAGCGTCCTTTCAGGGAAGGAGATCTGGCGTCCCCCTCACCCGGGTCTGGGCGACACGTCACTCCAGATCGACAGCAGCGTGGTAGGAAGGAACGTAGGATGCGAAGAAGACATAAGGGGTTGCGCAAAGCTAGGTTGAGTGAGCGGGGGGGCAGAAATTTGGCAGGTGGAGTATAATGTGGGAAAATTGTGCACTCGTCCACTTTGGCAGCAAGGGTAGAAGCTTACATTCCTTAGCGGCCCTCTGAAAGTGGCCGGGCAAGCCATGGAGGTCGAGGGCAATTAGGGTTGGGTTGGCCTTGCCAACACTGGGCACATCTCATGAGAGAACAAAGCAATTCTGGCACAGATGTTCCCAATATAGGGTGTGACCTGCTCACTCCAGGCGCTAGAGACGAGGAGTAGAGTCTGACTTTGGGACAATCGATTGAGATGAGCATGACCAAGCTGTTCAGTGTGAACTAGAAGCAGGAGTTGGCCATTCTGCTCCTCGAGTCTGCTCCCCCATTCATTGAAATCCCGACTGTGGCCTCGACTCCACATTCTGCCGATCTCTTGTAACCTTTGATGCCCTTGTTAGTCAAGAATCGATCTGCATTTGCCTTATGAACATTCATTGACCCCCAGCTCCCACTGCTGTCTGGGGACGAGAGTTCCACAGACTCACAACCCTTTGAGACAGGAAAAACATGAATAAGTTCTTCTCATCTCCGTCTTCAACGGGAAATCGCTTATTTTTAAACTGCGTTCCCTCGTTCTGGTTTCTCCCACACAAGGGAAGTACCCTCTCAGCCTCCCCACCCTATCGAGCAGCCCCACCGCCACCTCAGAAACTTATATGTTTCAATAAGATCACCTCTCGTTCTTCTAAACTCCACTGGATACTTACCCAGCCCGTCCAACTGTTCCTCATAATATAACCATTGCACCCCAAGAATCAGCCACCCTCTGACGCATTTATATCTTAAACAGGGAGAGCAAAACTGTGCACAGCACACTGTCGATGTGGTCTCACCAATACACTGTAGAACTGGAGCAGAACATCTTCAGATTCCATTCCACTTACAATAAACCACAACGCTCCATTTGCCTTCCCAATCGCTTGCTGTGCCTGTATACTAACTTCACCTACTTCAGGACGCCCAGATCCCTCTGTATCCTCACAGTTCTGGGACCTCTTCTCCGTCTAGGTAATGTGCTGCTTCTGTAGCCTTGCTGCCAAAGTGGATGAGTTCACGTGTTCCCACATTATACTCCACCTGCCAAATTTCGGCCCCCGCTCACTCATCCTAGCTTTGCGCACCCCTTATGTCTTCTTCACATCCTACGTTCCTTCCTACTGATTGTCCTTTACCTGTTCCTGCCAGCCTTTCCTGCTTGCAATGCATAAACATCCGTCTGAAACCACAGCCCCCACACCCCAGACAAATGGAGGCAGCAATGTGGAGGCTTTCCATCTCCCGTTGGTTGGTTCCAGAGTCATTTTTGTGATTGGCTTCCCGAAGGAGCCTCTCTCTAGGCTTTAAGCGAGTGTCATAAGAAGCGGTGTTGCATCTGATGCCAGTTTCTGCGCTCTGCCTGCTACTCGATCGCGATTGGTGGAGAGCGGGTGACCCATGTGACATCTCCTCCATTGTGGCGCTACTCAAAACACAACCACAGTTTTGACACCTTAGCACACAACGGTGTTAAGATAGGCCAACAAGGGTTGTGCCCAAAACCAATGCTTTAGCAAAGTCAGAAAACAGGAGGGGGGCAGTGGAGAAGTGGGAGAGATTGAGAGGGAGGGGTGGGGTTGGGGGTGGGTAGGGTCATTTGGGTGCCCGGCCACGAATGGCAAGTGTGGAGGAAATTGTGGTAGCACCAGCTGTCAGAGGGGCACTGAGTTCTTGGAATGCTCCAGGAGGGTGTTGAAGAGGATAATGGCGATTTGAACAGTGCAGCCGTCACTGGACCAGTAGCCATAAGACCATAGGAGCAGAAATTAGGCCATTCGGCCCATCGAGTCTGCCCCGCCATTCAATCACGGCTGATAAGTTTCTCAACCCCATTCTCCCGCCTTCTCCCCCTCACCTTTGATCCCCTTACCAATCAAG
>NW_027597205.1:52500-85000 GCF_964194155.1 Cetorhinus maximus | reverse complement strand
AAACGGAGTACAAAGTGAGGTTGTCCATTTTTGAAGCAGAATGGAGAAGCAAAACATTACCAAAATAGAGAGAGGTTGCAGAATGCTACTGTACAGAGGGAACTTGGTTTCCTAGTACGTGAATCACACAAGGTTAGCATGCAGCTATAGCAGATAGGAAGTCAACGGGAAGGCCAGCATTTATTGACCGAATTGCTCACACCGCTGTCAGAGACGGAGTTCCAGGACTTTGACCCAGTGGCAGTGAAGGAACGGCTGATTATATATCCAAGTCAGGATGGTGAGTGGCTTGGAGGGGGACTTCCAGGTGGTGGTGTTCCCCATGTGTCTGTTGCCCTTGTCCTTCTCGATGGGATTGGAAGCTGCTGCCTCAGGAGCCTTGGTGGGTTCCTGCAGCACATCTTGTAGACGTTGAGGGTTGGGGATTCGGCGATGGTCACGTCATTGAATGTCAAGGGGCGATGGTTAGATTCTCTCTTGTTGGTGATGGTCATTGCCTGGCACTGATGTGGCAACAAATGTTACTTGCCCTTTATTGCAAGGGGGAATGAGATATAAATGTCGGGAAGTTTTGGTATAACAGTACAGGGCGTTGGTGAGACCACACCTGGAGTATTGTGTACAGCCTTGGTCTCCTTGCCTGAGGACGGGTATACTTACATTGGGAGCAGTGCAGAGAATTTTCACTAGGCTGCTTTCTGGGATGAAAGGGTTGTCTTATGAGGAAAGCTGGAGCATGTTGGGCCTATACTCATTGGGTTTTAGAAGAATGAGAGGTGATCTGTTTGATGCACATGGTATCCTGCGGGGGCATTGACAAGGTAGACACCGGGAGGTTTTTGCCTCCCGCGGGGGTGTCGAGAAGCAGGGGGCACGGTTTAACATTAACGGGTCTCCCATTTAAGACGGAGGTGAGGAGGAATTGCTTCTCTCAGTTAGTCTCTGGAATTCTCTTCCCCAGAGGGCACAGGAGGCTGGTTGACTGAATATATCCAACGCTGAGTTAGACCAGATTTTTGGATGGCAAGAGAGTCAAGCATCATTGGGGGGTGGGTGGGGGGAGGGCGGGGGGTGTGGTGGTGTGAGGGGGGCAGGCAGGAAAACGGAGTTAAGGCCACAAGCGGATCAGCCATGAAGTCGGCTCGATGGACCGAATGGCCTGCTCTGTTTCCAGTTCTTGCCTTCTTGATGATGAAGGGTGAATTGAGCAGACCGATGGAAGATGGGATCGAATTTGGAGACGTGTTCGGTGCTGCGGTTGGGAGGGACTAACACAGGAAGACAATATATGATGAATTGTACGAGGCTGAGCACCTGGTGGGAGGATACACCTTGCTGGTCAAATTCACATACCTTTGAAGGTGGCCCATTGTGTTGATAAAGCAATTGAAAGCAAATATGGGTCACATAGGTAATAGGGGCAGGAGGAGGCCATTCTGCCCCTTGAGCTTGTTCTGCCGTTCAACTAGGTCAGGGCTGATCATCTACCTGAACACAATTGCCCCGCATTAATCCCATATCCATTGATGTCATTGGTACCTGGACATCTATCAACCTCTGCCTTGAACATACTCGATGACTGAGCTTCCTCAGCCCTCTGGGGTAGAGAATTCTAATGGCTTACCACCCCCTCCGAGTGAAGAAATTCACCTACATCTCAATCCTAACGGCCAGCCCCTTGTTCTGAGACTGTGTCCCCTGGTTCTAGACACCCGCCCTCCCTAGCAAAGAGGGAATCATCCTTCCTGCATCATTGAATGTGTTAAGTGTGTTAGTATAGCGTGTTGAACTGCTATTACCGCATTCTGCTATCTTACCTTTACGCGCTATCAGCACCTTCTTTAGCCTTTAACACTCCCTTTGCGTTGCGTCCATGACATCTTTATCAATATGTCCTGAGCTCCCCCCCTTGATCCCTGTAAGAATGTTGGGTCCCTCAATGAGAACACCTCTCATTCTTCTAAACCCTATGGAGCACATGCGCCGACTCCTCAATCTCTCCTTACGAGGCAATCCCGCCATCCCAGGAATTCGTCCGTGGCCCCTCGGCCGCACTCCCTCGATGGCAATTACATCCTTCATAAGAAGTGTTGAGATGAGCGCTTGAAAAGCCGTAGCAGGTGCTGGAAAAATGGGGTTAGAATAGTTAGGTGCATGATGGCTGGCATGGACATGATGGGCTGAAGGGCCTGCTTCTGTGCTGCATAACTCGATGATAAGGAAGCCAAAGCTCTAGGCAATACTCCAGGTGTGGTCAAGCCAAGACACAATTGTGTCTCTGCACAAATGCAGCAAAACATCTGCAATTGCGACTCGAATCTTCTTGTGATAAAGACCAACATGCCAATTCCCTTCCTCAGTCCCCTTACTTGCACCGTACTTCCTGTCATATAGTGACCAGAACTGTCTCCAGTACTCTAGTTGCAGTATAACTCGTGTTTTCCACCCCACCCAACTTCTGTACTAGGGATAAGGCGAAATAGGGGCAGATTTTGGATTCATCTCAGTCAGAGCTGCCCATCCCTTGAACATTTCAAGCAACCATACTGTAGGAGTCACATGTAGGCCAAACCCAAAGCGCATGTCCTTCCCTAAAGGCTATTAGGATTTTGCAACAATTGCTGATAGACGGTTAACAGCAACGAGGCCAGCTTTAGAATTGCAGATTTATTAGTTGAGTATCAATCCCCACTGGCTGCTGGTGAACTCACGTCCACCAGACCACTAGCCTGGGACTTTGGGATTACTAGCCCAGTGATGTTACCGTTACACCACCATCTCCCCAGAGGGCTAATTTCCAACTGGCCAGGCTAACGTGTTTCCTCTCTTGCAGATGACGTGGCACTCCGCTTAGTCAACGGAGAGAACGACTGCTCGGGCACCGTTCAGGTGTACTACAACGCAACCTGGGGTTCGGTGTGCGGCGAATTCTGGGGCATCACGGACGTGCAGGTGGTCTGCAGGCAGCTTGGCTGCGGTTTTGCCAAGGGGCAAATGGACCCGTCGCAGTTCGCCGACATCCAGAAACCCATCTGGCTGAGCATGGTCCAGTGCAGCGGCGCCGAGGCCCACCTGTGGGTCTGTCCGGCGAGAGCCTGGATCAGCGGGATCAGCTGCGATCGATTGAACGGGGCTACTGCCACGTGCTCTGGTAATGCCCGCGCGTACAGGGTCGTTTTTGCCTTTTCCTGCTCCCAGTATTAAAATGAATCGAGCACATGCACACACATACACATAACACTCCCAGCGATGCCTGCTTAGTTCCGACACTGCCAACAGACCTCAGGAACCATGTAATGCATTGGAAATTAAAATTCCCTCAAAAGTTGCCCATAATGCGAATTCTACAAAAAAAAAACTTACAGAATATATTTCAGCAAAACTGGAGTCCAGGAGTCATTGCATCCATCCACCCAGCATCATTTTATATCCACAGTCATAGTCAGCCACTGCAGATGCTTATGTACATACGTAAGCAGTGTTATTTTACACAAGTTCCTGTGCGCGAGTGTCTACACTTGCCCTTTAAGCGTGCTGGGCCGCTAGTCACTAGCGATGGTGCAGAATGTACAATCTGGGCGGGCGAATGGAGTGGCGGATGTGCTGGGGGTGGCTCGCAAGTCACTCGCCCTCGAACGATATCGGCCGTCCCCTTCGCTGCCTCTGGGTCCAGACCCTGGACTTCCCTCCCTCCCTCCCTCACCGCGCTGAGGGTGTGTACTCACGCCCCCGCAGAGGCTCCAGAAGGCAACTCACCAGCACCTTCTCAAGGCCCTGCGAGAGACGGGCAACAAAGCGCTAAACCCGGCCAGCGACAGCCGCACCCCATGAACGAAAATGCAAAAAAGTTGGGGGGTGGGGTGCAGGTCTGCTCAACGCTGGGACGGTCTTGATAGGCCGAATGCTCCCCCCCACCCCGCCCCAGCTCGGGTTGTTTTGTGTGTGCGCGAAACCGTCTCCTGGGGTCCACCCTTGATTCACCCCTTGAACATAAAGCTGGGGTCTTGGGGGTTGGGGGTGGGGATCGGTCAGTTTTCAGGCAATGGGAATTGGTCAATATCTACGAGGGAGACATGGAAGTATCTCTCCGGGGTTAGAGAGGGAGACAGACGATCGGCAATATGCGTGGAGAGAATGACCAAGTCCCGGAGAGATCGGAGGATCACAGAATCACACACACAGTGCAGAAGAGGCCCTTCGGCCCATCGAGTCTGCACCGACACGTGAGAAACACCTGACCTACCTACCTAATCCCATTTACCAGCACTTGGCCCCATAGCCTTGAATGTTTATGACATGCCAAGTGCTCATCCAGGTACTTTTTAAAGGATGTGAGGCTAACCCGCCTCCACCACCCTCCCAGGCAGCGCATTCCAGACCCTCACCACCCTCTGGGTAAAAATGTTTTTCCTCACATCCCCCCCCCTAAACCTCCTGCCCCTCAACTTGAACTTGTGTCCCCTTGTGACTGACCCTTCAACTAAGGGGAACAGCTGCTCCCTATCCACCCGTCCATGCCCTTCATAATCTTGTACACCTCGATCAGGTCGCCACTCAGTCTTCTCTGCTCCAACGGAAACAACCCAAGTCTATCCAACCTCTCTTCATAACTTAAATGTTTCATCCCAGGCAACATCCTGGTGAATCTCCTCTGCACATCCTCCAGTGTAATCACATCCTTCCTATAATGTGGCGACCAGAACTGCACCCGGTACTCCAGCTGTGGCCTCACCGAGGTTCTATACAACTCCAACATGACCTCCCTACTTTTGTAATCTATGCCTCGATTGATAAAGGCAAGTGCTGCATATTCTTTTTTCACCACCCCACTAACATATCCCTCTGCCTTCAGAGATCTATGGACACACACGCCAAGGTCCCTTTGTTCCTCAGAACTTCCTAGTGTCATGCCGTTCATTGAATACTTCTTTGTCAAATTACTCCTTCCAAAGTGTATCACCTCACACTTTTCAGGGTTAAATTCCATCTGCCATTTATCGGCCTGAGATGGCGGCATAGTGATAATATCAGTGGACCCGTGATACAGGGGCCTCAGGCTAATGTGCAAGGGACATGGGTTGTACAGACTGATCCTCAACCCCCACCTCCCTCCACCACCCCCCCAACCCAATTTAAGCATGGGAGAAGCTAAGGAGTCAACCCTACATGAACTACCTAGACCGTTCCAAGCAATTGAACCCAGGCAGTTGGCGGCCTAATGGTCATCTCACTAGTCATGTGACTAGTTGAGCTAAGCGATGTGGAGGGTAGGCAGGCTTTGGGGAGTCAGGAGAGGAGTTACTCGCCGCAGAATTCCCAGCCTCTGACCTGCTCTTGTAGGCACAGGGACATAGGGATGCAGGAACAGGAGTGGGCTATTCAGCCCATCGAGCCTGTTCCTGCGATGTGCTGGCCCTGGAGAGGGTCCAGAGGAGGTTCACGAGAATGATCCCAGGAATGAAAGGCTTAACATGTGAGGAATGTTTGAGGATTCTGGGTCTATACTCGATGGAGTTTAGAAGGATGAGGGGGGATCTGATTGAAAATTGCAGAATACTGAAAGGCCTGGATAGAGTGGACGTGGGGAAGATGTTTCCATTAGCAGGAGAGACCAGGACCCGAGGACACAGCCTCAGAGTAAAGGGAAGACCTTTTAGAACAGAGATGAGGAGAAACTTCTTTCGCTAGAGTGTGGGTGAATCTATGGAATTCATTGCCACAGAAGGCTGTGGAGGCCAGGTCATTGAGTGTATTTAAGACCGAGATAGATAGGTTCTTGATTGGTAAGGGGATCAAAGTTACGGGGAGAAGGCGGGAGAATGGGGTTGAGAAACCTATCAGCCATGATTGAATGGCGGAGCAGACTCGATGGGCCGATTGGCCTAATTTCTGCTCCTAGGTCTTATGTCCATCATTGGATTATCTCATGGCTGATCATCTACCTCTCCGCCACTTTCCCACACTATCTTCATAAGCATCGATGTTATTAGTCTCCAGATGTTCACTCTTGATCGTGGCCAATGATTGAGCTTCCACAACCCTCTTGGCTGGGAATCCCAAAGATTCACCCCCCACCCCATCTGAGTGAAGAAATCCTTCCTCACCCCAGCCCATTACCCTGACATTCGGTCCCCCCCAGTTCTAGGCTCACCAGCCAAATTGTGCATCCAACCTTCATCCACCCTGTCACGCCCTGTAAGATTTTCCTAGGTTTGAGTGAGGCTACCCCTCATCCTTCGGAACTCCAGGGAATACAGACCCTGTCCCCCCCCCAGTCTCTCCTCATAAGAAATCCCAACACCCCAGTGATTAATCTGGTGTACCTCCATTGTGCAGGATTTATGTGGGGGTGGGGTTCAGCTCAGTTTCTGGTCAATGGTAACCACCCTCACCCCCAGGATGTTGATAGTTGGTAACTCAGCGATGGTAATGGTATTGAATGCCAAGGGGAGATGGTTAGATTCGCTCTTGTTGGAGATGGCCATTGCCTGGCACTTGGGCGGCCTGAAGGTTACTTGCCACTGGTCAGCCCAAGCCTGAATGTTGTCCAAGTTTTGATGGAGATCGGCACGGGGGTTTGGGGCTAGAAAACTGAGGCGCCATTTTGTCACTTGCACGGCCGGGAAATGGCGCAATTTTCCCATCTAAGACCTCTTGGACACCTTGCAGTAACGTCCCTCTGCATTGGATGATGCTGGCAGCTAGCACAGGGTGATTCTTTGGAATTCTCTACCCCAGAGGGCTGTGGAAACTCAGTCAGTGAGTTTCGAGAGAGAAGTCGATGGGTTTCTGGGGACCAGTGACGTCAAGGGATATGGAGGTATCGCGGGAAAGTGGCGGAGAGGTCGATGACCTGCCAGGAGCCAATTCAATGGCGGAGAAGGCTCGATGGGCTGAATGGCCCACCCCTGTCCCTGTGTCCCTCTGTCCCTGTGTCTACAAGAGCAGGTCAGAGGCTGGGAATTGTGCAGCGAGTAACTCACCTCCTGACTCTTCCCCAAAGCTTACCTGCCTCCTACATCGCTTAACTCAATTGGTTGCATGACTAGTGAGTGGAGCAGAAGGCCACCATCGGCCTGGGTTCAGTTGCTTGGCACCATAAGAGACCATAAGACATAGGGGCAGAAATTAGGCCATTCGGCCCATTGAGTCTGCTCCGCCATTCAATCATGGCTGATAAGTTTCTCAACCCCATTCTCACTCAGGCACACACACATAGACACACACACACACACACACACACACATAGACACACACACACACACACACACACACATAGACACACACACACACAGACACACACACATACACATAGACACACACTCACTCAGGCACACACACATAGACACACACTCACTCAGGCACACACAAACACACACATACATAGACACACACACAGACACGCACACACATACACATAGACACACACTCACTCAGGCACACACACACACATACATAGACACACACACAGACACGCACACACATACACATAGACACACACTCACTCAGGCACACACACACACACATACATAGACACACACTCACTCAGGCACACACACACACACATACATATACACACACTCACTCAGGCACACACACACACATACATAGACACACACTCACTCAGGCACACACACACACATACATATACACACACTCACTCAGGCACACACACACACATACATATACACACACTCACTCAGGCACACACACATAGACACACACTCAGGCACACACAAACACACATACGTAGACACGCACACAGACACGCACATACATACACATAGACACACACTCACTCAGGCACACACGCACACACATACATAGACACACACTCACTCAGGCGCACATGCACACAGATACATAGATACACACTCACTCAGGCACACACACACACACATACACATAGACACACTCACTCAGGCACACACGCACACACATACATAGACACACACTCACTCAGGCACACATGCACACAGATACATAGACACACACTCACTCAGGCACACACGCACACACATACATAGACACACACTCACTCAGGCACACATGCACACAGATACATAGATACACACTCACTCAGGCACACACACACACATACATACATAGACACACACACAGACACGCACACACATACACATAGACACACACTCACTCAGGCACACACACACACATACATAGACACACACACAGACACGCACACACATACACATAGACACACACTCACTCAGGCACACACACACACACATACATAGACACACACTCACTCAGGCACACACACACACATACATATACACACACTCACTCAGGCACACACACACACATACATATACACACACTCACTCAGGCACACACACATAGACACACACTCAGGCACACACAAACACACATACGTAGACACGCACACAGACACGCACATACATACACATAGACACACACTCACTCAGGCACACACGCACACACATACATAGACACACACTCACTCAGGCGCACATGCACACAGATACATAGATACACACTCACTCAGGCACACACACACACACATACACATAGACACACTCACTCAGGCACACACGCACACACATACATAGACACACACTCACTCAGGCACACATGCACACAGATACATAGACACACACTCACTCAGGCACACACGCACACACATACATAGACACACACTCACTCAGGCACACATGCACACAGATACATAGATACACACTCACTCAGGCACACACACACACATACATAGACACACACTCAGGCACACACACACACACATACATAGACACACACTCAAACACACACGCACACACATACATAGACACACACTCACTCAGGCACACACACACACACACATACATAGACACACACTCAGGCACACACGCACACACATACATAGACATACACTCACTCAGGCACACACACACACATACATAGACACACACTCAGGCACACACGCACACACATACATAGACACACACTCACTCAGGCACACACGCACACACATACATAGACACACACTCAGGCACACACACACACTCAGACACACACACGCACATATAAATAGACACACACTCACTCAGACACACACACACAGACACACACACGTACATAGACACTCACTCAGGCACACACACACACACTCAGACACACACACACACACACACACACATATACATAGACACACACTCAGGCACACACACACAGAGACGCACGCACATACATAGACACACACTCACTCAGGCACACACGGACACACAGACACGCAGATACACACATACATAGACACACTCAGACACGCACATACATACATAGGCACGCACTCACTCACACACATGCACATACATACATAGGCACACACTCACTCAGACACACACACAGGCATGCACATACATACATAGACACACACACACACATACATACATAGGCACACACTCACTCAGACACACATACATAGACACACACATACACACACACACATACATACATAGGCACACACTCACTCAGACACACATACACAGACACACACACACACACGCACATACATACATAGACACACACACACACACACACATACATACATAGGCACACACTCACTCAGACACACATACACAGACACACACACACACACGCACATACATACATAGGCACACACTCACTCAGACACACACACATAGACACGTACATACATACATAGACACACACTTACTCACAGGCACACAATCACAGAAACGCAGACACACATAAACACACAGACACACATATGCACACACGGACACACACACACACACACATGCAGATGGACAGACACGCACACATGTAAATATGCACACTTTCTCTCTCTCTCTCACACACAAAAACACACACACAGAGACAAAGGCGCTCACACACACACACACATGCACATATGCACACAATCTCACACACACACACAATCTCACACACAAACTCACACACACACACTTTCACTAACACACACAAAAGCACAATTACACACACTCACAGAAACACACGTGCACAGGCACACATATATATACACACACACACCCGCACATTCTCACACAGAGACACACATACAGACACATTGACAGACACACAAACAAACACATATCAACATCCTGGGGGTTACCATTGACCAGAACCAGAGCTGGACCAGCCATATAAATACTGTGGATACAAGAACAGGCCAGAGGCTTGGAATTCTGCAGTGAGTCGCTCACCTCCTGACTCCCCAAAGCCTGTCCACCATCTACAAGGCACAAGTCAGGAGTGTGATGGAATACTCTCCACTTGCCTGGATGAGTGCAGCTCCCACAACACTCAAGAAGCTCGACACTGTCCAGGACAAAGCAGCCACGCTTGATCGGCACCCCATCCACAAACATCCACTCCCTCCACCACCGACGCACAGTAGCAGCAGTGTGGGTACCATCTACAAGATGCACTGCAGCAACTCACCGAGGGTCCTTAGACAGCACCTTCCAAACCCATGACCACTACCGTCTAGAAGGACAAGGGCAGCAGACACATGGGAACACCACCACCTGGAAGTTCCCCTCCAAGCCACTCACCATCCTGACTTGGGAATATATCGGCCGTTCCTTCACTGTCGCTGGGGTTAAAATGCTGTAACTCCATCCTAATAGCGTGAGGGGAGGTGATGGTGTAGTGGCTTTGTCGCTGGACTAATGACCCAGAACCCGGGGGTAATGCTTTAGGGTCCCGTGTTCCAATCCCACCACGGCAAATAGTGGCATTTGAATTCGACAATAATCTGGAATTAAAAGTCTAATGATGACCATGAAACCATTGTTGCAAAAGCCCAGATGGTTCACTAATGCCCTTCAGGGAAGGGAACCTGCCCTATATGTAACTACAGGACCACAGCAATGTGGTTGACTGTGAAATGGCCAACAAGCCATTCAGTTGTGACAAGGGAACAAAACTGGACAGGATCAGAATCACACAGAGTGCAGAAGAGGCCCTTCGGACCTTCGAGTCTGCACCGACACGTGAGAAACACCTGACCTACCCACCTAATCCCATTGACCAGCACTTGGCCCCATAGCCTTGAATGTTTATGAGGTGCCAAGTGCTCATCCAGGTACTTTTTAAAGGATGTGAGGCAAACCCGACTCCACCACCCTCCCAGGCAGCGCATTCCAGACCCTCACCACCCTCTGGGTCAAAAAAGTTTTTCCTCACATCCCCCCCTAAACCTCCTGCCCCTCACCTTGAACTTATGCCCCCTGGTGACTGACCCTTCAACTAAGGGGAACAGCTGCTCCCTATCCACCCTGTCCATGCCCCTCATAATCTTGTACACCTCGATCAGGTCGCCCCTCAGTCTTCTCTGCTCCAACGAAAACAACCCAAGTCTATCCAACCTCTCTTCGTAACTTAAATGTTTCATCCCAGGCAACATCCTGGTGAATCTCCTCTGCACCCCCTCCAGTGCAATCACATCCTTCCTATAATGTGGCGACCAGAACTGCACCCAGTACTCCAGCTGTGGCCTCACCAAGGTTCTATACAACTCCAACATGACCTCCCTACTTTTGTAATCTATGCCTCGATTGATAAAGGCAAGTGTCCCATATGCCTTTTCCGCTACCTCACTAACATGCCCCTCCGCCTTCAGAGATCTATGGACACACACGCCAAGGTCCCTTTGTTCCTGTGAACTTCCTAGTGTCATGCCGTTCATTCAATACGGCCTTGACAGGCTACCCAGCATCGATCTAGGCACCAGAAATGACAACGGAAATCTCAGCAATGTCGACCCTGCAAAAGTCTTCCTTACTAACACCGGCAAGCTAGTGCCAAAATTGGGAGAGCTGTCTCACAGATAACTCAAGCAGCAGTGTGGCCTAACCAAACTCATGGAATCAGATCTGACAGATAACGTCCCAGACCCTACCATCTGTGTCCCTGGGTATGTCCTGTCCCACCAGCAGAACCGACCCAGCAGAGGTGGCAACACAGTGGTATACAGTCGGATGGGAGTTGCCCTGGGAGTCCTGAAGATTAACTCCGGACCCTATGAAGTCTCACGATCAGGTCAAACATGGGCAAGGAAACCTCCTGCTGATGACCACGTACCGCCCTCCCTCAGCTGATGAATCAGTGCTCCTCTCCATGTTGAACATCACTTGGAGGAAGCACTGAGGGTGGCAAGGGCACAGAATGTACTCTGGGTGGGGGACTTCAATGTCCAACACCAAGAGTGGCTCGGTAGCACCACTACTGACCGAGCTGGCCGAGTCCTAGATGACATAACAGCTAGACCGGGTCTGCGGCAGGTGGTGAGGGAACCAACAAGAGGGAAAAACATACTTGACCTCATCCTCACCAACCTGCCTGCCGCAGATGCATCTGTCCATGACAGTATGGGCAGGAGTGACCACCACACAGTCGTTGCGGAGACAAAGTCCCGTCTTCACATTGGGGACACCCTCCATCGTGTTGTGTGGCACTACCATCGTGCTGAACGGGATAGATTTTAAACAGAACCATCAGCTTAAGACTGGGCATCCATGAGGCGCTGTGGGCCATCAGCAGCAGCAGAATTGTACTCGAACACAATCTGTAACCTCATGGCCCGGCATATCGCCCACTCTACCATTACCATCAAGCCAGGGGATCAACCCTGATTCAATGAAGAGTGCAGGAGGGCAGGCCAGGAGCAACACCAGGCACACCTAAAAATGAGATGTCAACCTGGTGAAGCTATAAAACAGGACTACTTGCATGCCAAACAGCATAAAGCAGCAAGTGACAGACAAAACTAAGCGACCCCCATAACCAACAGATCAGATTTAAGCTCTGCAGTCCTGCCACATCCAGTCGTGAATGGTGATGGACAATTAAACAACTCATTGGAGGAGGAGGCTCCACAAATATCCCCATCCTCAATGATGGAGGAGCCCACACAAAGATATAGATGAAGCATTTGCTACAATCTGCAACCAGGAATGCCGAGTGGATGATCCATCTCAGCCTCCTCCGGAGGTCCCCAGCATCACAGATGCCAGTATTCAGCCAATTTGATTCACTCCACGTGATATCAAGAAACTGCTGAAGGCACTGAACACTGCAAAGGCTATGGGCCCTGACAATATTCCGGCAATAGTTCAGAAGACTTGTGCTCCAGAACTTGCCGCGCCCCTAGCCAAGCTGTTCCAGAACAATTACAATGCTGGCATCCACAGAGCTATGTGTAAAATTGCCCGGGTATGTCCTGTACACAAAAAGCAGGACAATTCCAACCCTGCCAATTACCGTCCCATCAGCCTACCCTCCATCATCAATAAAGTAATGGAAGGGATTATCAATAGTGCTATCAAGCAACACTTGCTTAGCAAGACCCTGCTCACTGACGCCCAGTTTGGGTTCTGCCAGGGCCACTCAGCTCCTGATTTCATTACAGCCTTGGTCCAAACATGGACAAAAGATCTGACCTCCCTAGGTGAGGTGAGGATGTCTGTCTTTGATATCCAGGCCGCATTTGACAGAGTGTGGCATCAAGGAGCCTTGGCAAAAGTGGAGTCAATGGGACTCAGGGGGAAAACTCTCCTCTGGTTAGTCATAGCTAGCACAAAGGAAGATGGTTGTGGTTGTTGGAGGTCAGTCATCTCAGCTGTGGGACATCACTGCAGGAGTTCCTCAGGGTAGTGTCCTCGGCCCAACCACCTTCAGCTGCTTCATCAATGACCTTCCTTCCATCATAAGGTGAGAAGTGGGGATGTTCGCTGATGATTGCACATTGTTCAGCACCATTCGCGACTCCTCAGATACTGAAGCAGTCCATGTCCAAATGCAGCAAGACCTGGACAATATCCAGGCTTGGGCTGACAAGTGGCAAGTAATATTCGCGCCACACAAGTGCCAGGCAATGACCATCTCCAACAAGAGAGAATCCAACCATCGCCCCTTGACATTCAATGGCATTACTGAACTACCACTATCAACATCCTGATGGTTACCATTGACCAGAAACTGAACTGGACCAGCCATATAAATGCAATGGCTACAAGAGCAGGTCAGAGGCTAGGAATCCTGCAGAGAGTAACTCACCTCCTGATGCCACAAAGCCTATTCGCCATCTACAAGGCACAAGTCAGGAGTGTGATGGAATACTCTCCACTTGCCTGGATGAGTGCAGCTCCCACAACACTCGAGAAGCTCGACACCATCCAGGACAAAGCAGCCCCGCTTGATTGGCACCCCATCCACAAACATTCACTCCCTCCACCACCGACGCACAGTGGCAGCAGTGTGTGTACCATCTACAAGATGCACTGCAGCAACTCGCCAAGGCTCCTTCGACAGCATCTTCCAAACCCACGGCCGCTACTACCTAGAAGGACAAGGGCATCAAAGAAATGGGAACACCACCACCTGGAAGTTCCCCCTCTGAGCCACTCACCGTCCTGACCTGGAAATGTATCGGCCGTTCCTTCACTGTCGCTGGAACTCCCTCCCACCCCTAACTGTGGGTGTACCTACACCACATGGACTGCAGCGGTTTAAGAAATCAGCTGGCGAACACCTTCTCAAGGGGCAATTAGGGATAGGCAATAAATACTGGTCTATCGAGCAGCGCCCACATCCTATGAACGAATGAAAAAAAAATCATTAAATACTGCCCTCTTTACCTGGCTACTGTTTTGCATTTACCTGGGAGAGGGAAGAATTGTGGTAATGAAAAATGTATGTTAAAGCCTCCAATTATACCTGACATTCACTTCCCTAACATTCAGTGCAGCGGAATAGCAGTCCTGGTGCACAGAAGTCGGAGAATGTGAATTGATGTTAGTTTACACATGGTCGATTGTGTCAATGAGCAATTATGCCTATTATGCATTTTCCCTGAATTTCGGTTGCATTGCTTTTGGGTTAAATGAAAAGCTGGCGAAATTCATATCAGGCGTTTCCTGCTGGGAATCAAAACCAAAATGGACCTCGTGTCTTCCCTTTACGTTTACCAGAATGACTTTTATGACTGGCTTCCCCTCACGTCCACGCCTCTATACCCACCACCCCCCCCAAACCTCTCTCCAGGCAGTTGAAGCCCTTCTCCTCCTCCTTTATCCAGTACCGTTAAGGAGAGTGAGCAAGGCCACTGGAAACCGACCTGTTCGGGCTCACCGCTCTCCTCCCACTCAACCCAGTGCCCCAGCGATCCCCTATTTGTACTCCTGTCGTGAAACAAAAATTGAACAAAAACGACGTGTAAGACGGCGGGTGGTGGGGGCCGGTGGGGGTGGTGAGACGGTGGGTAGGGGGGCCACGGGGGTCGAGGCAGAGGCAGCCCCCAGTTGGACATTGCGCCAGTTGTTGGCACCCATGACCCCAGGGTATCAGCCACACGCCTCGGCCCGTTGAAAGATAGGGAGGGCCTGAACAACCTCGTTCTCTGGCGTCTCATTCCCACGGTGACCTGATTTTCGCCGTCTCCTTGTTTCATCCAATCTCCCTCCCCACCCCCCTCCCCGTCTCGTTTCTCGCCTTCAGACCAGCCGACCAAGCCGCACATCCAGCTGTTCCGCACATCTGGCAAGTATTCCATCGGCGAGTACGTGAGCATCAGGTGCACCGCCTCCTCCATCTTCAGCGGGGCCATCTTCCTGCTGCTCAAGGTCGACGGGGAGAGCCCCGTGGCCTACCAGGCCGTGCCAACGGCAGGATTCTCGATGACCTTCTCCATCGCCAACCTCACCTACGCCGACAACGGGTATTACCTCTGCCTCTACCAGCTCAAGAGGTCGGGAAAACTGTACAACTCCTCGGAGAGTGAGCGTGTCAAAGTGACCGTGACAGGTAAGGCTGGTCAACCCTTTCAGGGCTCAGATGACGGGCTGGCAGAAGAGTTTCGGCTCCTCCCCCTGAAGGGAAATAAGAACACGTAGAGAAAGGGGGGAGTGGCAGGTGGAGCAAAAGAGAAGGCCGGGGATAGGTTAGAGGCCCAGGGTAGATTGAATGTTAAAGCTGGCACCGAGCACGGGGCAAAGAAAGCGGTAATGAGAGCATGAAAGGCTAAAGCTTTTGGTCCGGAGTGGATGTTAATAGCAGAATAACGGTCAGCCCTGTCTGAAAGCGAAATAGCAGAATGTGTAAAGAGCTGAATGAAGGTCAGCACTGGTCCAGAGTATGTGTTAATAGCAGAATAACGGTCAGCCCTGTCTGAAAGCGAAATAGCAGAATGTGTAAAGAGCTGAATGAAGGTCAGCACTGGTCCAGTGTAGGTGTTAATAGCAGAATAAAGGTCAGCACTGTCTGAAAGCGAAATAGCAGAATGTGTAAAAAGCTGATGAAGGACAGAGCTGGTCCAGAGTAGGTGTTAATAGCAGAATGAAGGTCAGCACTGTGTGAAAGCGAAATAGCAGAATGTGTAAAGAGCTGAATGAAGGCCAGAGCTGGTCCAGAGTAGGTGTTAATAGCAGATTGAAGGTCAGCACTGTCTGAAATGAAAAAAAAAATACTTGAGAACAAGATACGGACTGACACTTTTGAGAAAAAATATCACTTTGTTCAGTGTTTATCTTTGCAATGATACAATTCAGAAAAATAAACACATTATAAAGAGGACAAAGAAAACATCTTTAGTGGGTGCAAGAGGGACACGGGAGATCTCGATCTCTGCCCTGCCATTTGGAAATGGCCCCTGTAAAAGTTGGTTCCGAGGGTTAATTCGAAACCCTCATCAGACATTAGTTGCATCCCTGGAGTTTGCGTTTACTGCGGCTGTCAAGGAGCATGCACTGCACCACGCAGGCCAAGCCTGGGGGCAGGAACTCGGAGTGAGTGACGGTACCGAAGTGAGAATGTCACTGAATTGGAAACCTGGGGCCCTGGGATCGAATCCCATCACAGTTGGTGGGTGGTGGAATCTGAATTCGATCAAAATCACTGGCATCTACCTGGCCGAGTGGGAAAGTTGCCCTGTGTACCAAAAGCAGGGTAAATCCAACCTAGCCAATTACCACACCATTGGTCTACCCTCGATTATCAGTGAAGCAATGGAAGGGGCTATCAAGCGGCACTTGCTTAGCAATAACCTGCTCACTGATGCCCAGTTTGGGTTCTGCCAGGGCCGCTCAGCTCCTGACCTCGTTACAGCCTTGGTTCAAGCATAGGAGCTGAACTCCTGAGGTGAGGTGAGGGTGACCGCCCTTGACATCAAGGCAGCATTTGACCAAGTGTGGCATCAAGGAGCCCTAGCAAAACTGGAGTCAATAGGAATCACGGGCAAAACTCTCCGCTGATTGGAGTCATAGCAAGCACAAAGGAAGATGGTTGTGGTGGTTGGAGGTCTGTTATCTCAGCTGCAGGAGTCCCTAAGGGCAGTGTCCTAGGCCCAACCACCTTCAGCTGCTCCATCAATGACCTTCCTTCCATCGTAAGGTCAGAAGTGGGGAATGTTCGCTGATGGTTGCACAATGTTCAGCACCATTCGCGACTCCTCAGATACCGAAGCAGCCCATGTCCAAATGCAGCAAGACCTGAACAGTATCCAGGCTTGGGCTGACAAGGCAAGTGACATTTGTGACACACAGTGACCATCTCCAACAAGAGAGAACCCAACCATCGCCCCTTGATGTTCAATGGCACCCCCCATTATCAACATCCTTGGAGTTCCCACTGACCAGAAACTGAACTGGGATCAGCCAAAAAAATACTGCGACTACAAGAGCAGGTCAGATGCTAGGAACCCTGTGGTGAGTAACTCACCCCCTGACTCCCCAAAGCCTGTCCACCATCTACAAGGCACAAGTCAGGAGGGTGATGGAATACTCCCCACTTGCCTGGATGAGTTCAGCTCCCACAACACTCAAGAAGCTGGACATTGTCCTGGAAAAATCACCCTGCTTTATTGGCCACACATTCACAGTAGCAGCAGTGTGTACACCATCTACAAGTTGCACTGCAGCAACTCACCAAGGCTCCTTAGGCAGCACCTTCCAAACCCACAATCACTACCACCTATAAAGACAAGAACAGAAGATAGATGTGAACACCTACACCTGGAAATTCCACACCAATTCACTCAACATCCTGACTTGGAAATATATTGGCCGTTCCTTCACTGTCACTGGTCAAAATCCTAGAACTCTCTCCCTAACAGCACTGTGGGTGTACCTACACCACACGGACAAAATCCTGGAACTCCCTCCCTAACAGCACTGTGGGTGTACCTACACCACACGGACAAAATCCTGGAACTCCCTCCCTAACAGCACTGTGGGTGTACCTACACCACAGGGACAAAATCCTGGAACTCCCTCCCTAACAGCACTGTGGGTGTACCTACACCACAGGGACAAAATCCTGGAACTCCCTCCCTAACAGCACTGTGGGTGTACCTACACCACAGGGACTGCAGTGGTTCAAGAAGGCAGCTCACCCACCACCTTCTTAAGGGCATCGAGCGATGGGCAATGAATACTGGCCCAACCAGAGAAACCCACATCTCGTGAATAAATTTTTAAAAATCAGGAACTTCATGTCTTATTGATGACCGGTGGGGGGGAAATCCATCTAGTTCACCAATCCTCTTTAGGGAAATAAATCTTCTGTTCTTTATGTGGTCTAACCTACCTATGACTCCAGACACTCAGCAATATGGTTGGCTCTACACTCCCTGGAACCTGCACCATGTGGATTGTGCGGGTGTACCCACACTACGCGGACTGCAGCGGTTCTAGAAGACAGTTGGCCACCAGCCTCTCCAGGGTCAATTAGAGATGGGCAGTTAATGCTGCACCTTGCCAGCAACGCCCATATCCCACAATTGAATGATACAAGGACCAGCTGTTGGTACACTGCTGCCACTCTCTGCCACCTCCGCAGCATCCACCTTGTTAATTTGACTTGAGGCTAGCAGATTGCCCGCATCAAGTTTCTGACAGTGCGCGTTCATCAAATAATGAGTCTTGCATGACAATTTTGACTGTTCCTCATTGACGGTTGTCTCCGCTGAGCATTATGGTAAGTAAAAAGTCAGCTTGGGCAGAATTGCATTGGCAGGCAATTAAACGCATTGCCTCACTGTCCAGTCCCACGTACTGTGTGGGAATGCACTTTGGGAAAGGAAGGACTGGCAAACTGGAGCTCATTTCTCCTTGGTGAAAGAAATAAAGGATGGCTGACCGAGCTGAGGTCTTTAAAACTACGAAAGGCTTTAATAGGGTGGGCGCTCTTCATTAACTGGACCGTTAATGTAAGATAGCTACCGAAAATCCAACCGGGAAGTCGGGATGAACTTCCTTTACCCAAATGATGGTGAGAACACTGAGCTTTGTTGCCTGAGGGAGAGTTCGAGGTGAATCCTACAGATGCATTTGAGGGGAAGCTAAACAAACAGACAAAGGCACTGGGCACACGTTTGCAGTAGACAGGGAGTGAGGCCTGGTGATGTGGGATTTAGGTGGGGAGGCCCGAATGGAGCATAAACACTTGGGCACGATCGAGGCTTGGGTGGGTACCACAGGGGCTTGGCACCTTTGTTGGCACCTTTAGTCGTACTTAAATTTCATTTTTGTTAGTCTTCTTTCAGAGTTTCTCTTTGTTTTCGCAGTTTCCCTTTAAGGGGCTGCCATTTAATTTGCCCCCTTGTTTTATTAATTGAGTTTAATTGTTTTTTTACCCCCGAAAATAGTATAAACACTAGCATGCGCTGCTTTGGTGTTGCATGTATAAAGTTATGAGGGGGCGTATTTAGGGTAGACAGGGACTTTTCCCCTTGATAGAGGGATCAATAATCAGGGGGCATAGATTTAAGGTAAGGGGCAGGAGGTTTAGAGGGGATGTGAGGAAGAATTTTTTTCACCCAGAGGGTGGTGGGAATCTGGAACTCACTGCCTGTAAGGGTGGTAGAGGCAGAAACCCTCATAACATTTAAGAAGTATTTGATTGTGTACTTGTGATGCCTTGGCATATAAGGCTATGGGCCTAGTGCTGGCAAATGGGATTAGAATAGACCATAAGACATAGGAGCTGAAATTAGGCCATTCGGCCCATCGAGTCTGCTCCGCCATTCAATCATGGCTGATAATTTTCTCAACCCCATTCTCCCGCCTTCTCCCCATAACCTTTGATCCCCTTACCAATCAAGAACCTATCTATCTCGCTCTTGAATACACTCAATGACCTGGCCTCCACAGCCTTCTGTGGCAATGAATTCCATAGATTCACCACTCTCTGGCTAAAGAAGTTTCTCCTCATCTCTGTTCTAAAAGGTCTTCCCTTTACTCTGAGGCTGTGCCCTCGGGTCCTAGTCTCTCCTACTAATGGAAACATCTTCCCCACCTCCACTCTATCCAGGCCTTTCATTATTCTGTAAGTTTCAATCAGATCCCCTCCCTCATCCTTCTAAACTCCATCGAGTATAGACCCAGAGTCCTCAAATGTTCCTCATAGTTAAGCCTTTCATTCCTGGGTTCGTTCTCGTGAACCTCCTCTGGACCCTCTCCAGGGGCCAGCACTAGTTAGGTACTTGTTTGACCGGCGCAGACTAGATGGGCCCAAGGGCCTTTTTCTGTGACTCTATCACTCTATGCCAAATGTGGTGTTATATGGAATCCTCTGCAATCCACAGAGTTGGCTGTTAGGCTAAGGGTGCCAACGCTGGGGTTCCTCCCCACCCAGTCCCCCCCCGCAATCACCCTACTTCTTCCACATTTCGTGCTGTTTGCCCTCACCCTCGCTTGCAAACCCCTCCGTGGTCTCACCTCCCCCCCATCCCCAATTCTGAAGTCTCCTCCAACCCCACAACCCTTTGATCTGCCCTGCTGTCACCCAGTTCCACCCTCCTCGAGCATCAGCGACAATCATTAGGAAGGCAAATGGGATGCTGGTTCCTTACTGAAAGGGCGGTGGTGGAGAGTGGGGTAGAAATGTAGGGAAGGGCTTGCTACAACGATACAGAGCATTCGTGAGTCTGCGTATCATTAATATCTCCTCACTGAAGGAAGGGTATACTTGTAGCGGAGGCAGTTGAGGTGCATTGTTGGCCTACTGTTAATGCACTAGGCTAATGCAGGTTCAAATCCCTCCCGGAACTCCTCCTGCCTTTTTTACCCGTGTCGGAGGCTACTTAACCCGACACGTCTGTGGACGATGCCAGCTCCCAATGTGGCCCCCTCCTCTGCATTGCCGGGGGAGACTAAACGCAGACTGGGTGCCTGCTTTGCGGAACACCTTCGGTCTGTCCGCAAGCATGACCCAAACCTCCCTGTCGCTTGCCATTTTAACACTCCACCCTGCTCTCATGCCCACATGTCCGTCCTTGGCTTGCTGCAATGTTCCAGTGAAGCCCAACGCAAACTGGAGGAACAGCACCTCATCTTCCGACCGGGCGCTTTACAGCCTTCCGGACTGAATATTGAGTCCAACAACTTCAGACCACGAACTCTCTCCTCCGTCTCGACCGCACCCTTTTGAAATCCATTTTTTAACGTTGAATTTAAATTTAAATTTATTTTTATGCGTTATTTATTGATTGATTCGTTCAGTTTTTTTTGATCCTTTACCCCCAGTCACCACACCCCACCCTCCAAAAAGGGCCATCTATCACTTGTTCCTATGTTGTGATCTCACTGAACGCTGACCCTTCTGCTATTCAGACATTCCGCTATTGTACCTTTATGCCACCATCAACACCTTCTTTAGACTTTAACGCTATCATTAACACTCCTTTCGTCTTGTGTCCAAGACATCTTTGTCGATCTCTCCTGAGATCACACCTACCGCCGACCTTCCACCTTGCTCCCCCTGCTCCACCCCCAGTATAAAATGCATCAAGTGTCTACTGCTGTCCAGCTCTGAAGGAGGGCCATACGGAGATGAAACATTAAGCCTGTTTCTCTCTGTGTAGACGCAGGATGGGGTGGGATCGGACCAGCTGCGGACTACGCACCGCGTCTGTCCTTACGTCCTCTTGCGGCCAATTGAGTTAGCTCAGCAGGAGCTGCGTGGGATGGGCAGAGACGATCTGACAGTGGCCATTTTGGGGAACTTCTCACCCGCCGGGGCCCCCCCCACTTCAGAACCCTTCTGGAAGGGTCCCGCCACTTTGTAGCATCACAGGTGTTCGATATGAACACCAGGGCTAAGGAAATGGTTGGGGGCAAAACGAGTGGGGCCTGAGCGACCGCGCCGAACACACAGTGCTTGGTATTTAGTGCAGTCATCGCCATCTAATTCTATGTCAGACAGATGTTCTACCCAGTGAGTTCCTGTTGTGACTTGCCAAGATGATCCCGCTTTCGGTCTAACGATGTTGACACGAACGTATGAATTAGGAGCGGGAGTAGACCACTCGGCCCCTCCAACCTGCTCGCCCATCCAATAAGACCATGCCTGATTTAATTGTAACCTCAACCCCACATTCCTGCCTCTCCCTGATTAGCCCTTCACCCCTCCTTGTTTACCAAGAATCGATCTTGCCTTAAAAATATTCAAAAACTCAACTTCCACCGGCCTTTTGAGGAAGAGGGTGCCAAAGACTCATGAACCCCAGAGAGAAGAAAACATCACAAGTTGCAATGCACTTAATATGACTGGACTGATAAAGTTCAGCTTCGTAAATGTGCAATGGATGTAAGAAATATCAAATGGAGTTTTGAGGCAGAGTCTTTGAATGTTTTTAAGGCCGAGGTAGATCAATTCTTTGATTAACAAGGGGGGGGTGAAAGGTTATCGGAGGGGTGGGGGAGGCCGGAATGTGGGGCTGAGGTTACAATCAGATTGGCCGTCAGCTTATTGAATGGCGGGGCAGGCTCGAGGGGCCGAGTGGCCTCCTCCTGTTCCTGCTTCATATGTTCGGACAGCGTGGGATTGAAACAGGTAACCTTTGCTCTGTATATTTCTGAATGGGGAGGAAACTCATCCTGGCTAAGAATGGAGAACAGGCCGTGTTGCATTCGTTGCTTGGTCCAATCCCCCGCCCGGTCGCCGTCCAATCAACATGCCCGTGGAGCTGAAATCGAGCGGGATTTAGAATAGGCGATGTAAAGGTGACCCGGGGCGAATTTCTAGAGCCAATGATGCCCCCCTCCACCCAACCCCGGCCAAAACGGTTTGACCCGGGCCTCTGGAGCAAAGCGATTCACCCGTGATCACTCTCTCTTTCTCTCCCCCGCCTCAGATGTCCTGTTGCGGCCCTCGATTTCGGTGTTGCGGACGTCCGGCATGTTCGTCCAAGGCGAGGCCGTCAACTTCCGCTGCTCGTCGGCCAGCGTCTTCGCGGTGATCACCTTCTACCTCTACAAAGTGGGCGAGTCGGGACCGGTGGCCTCGGTGGGGCCGACGTCAGCCTCCAGCGCCATCCTGACCATCCACAACATCAGCATGCACCAGGAAGGCTACTTCACTTGCATGTTCAAAGTGCTGATCAACCACAAGATGCACTCGTCCACTCACAGTGACCGGGTCCAGGTCGCCATCACAAGTGAGTCGCCGATTTTCACCCCCCCCTCCACTTTCTGGTTTCGAGGTCGCTCCACATGAGTGACTGAGGCAAAGAGGCAGAGGGCGACGTATCTAAAAGTAAAAATAAAAAACTGCGGACGCTGGAAATCCAAAACAGAAACAGAAGCACCTGGAAAAACTCAGCAGGTCTGGCAGCATCGGCGGAGAGGGGAGCACAGTTGACGTTTCGAGTCCTCGTGACCCTTCAACAGAACTAAGTAAAATTAGGAAAGGGGTGAAATATAAAAGCTGGTTTAAGGTGGGGGGTTTGTTGGGACAAATAGCCAGTGATAGGTGGAGATAACCAAAATCTGTCACAGATAAAAGCGCAAAGAGGTGTTGAAGGTGGTGATATTATCTAAAGGAATGTGCTAATTAAGAGTAGCAGACAGGACAGATAAGGTGCAGATGGCTCTAGTGGGGGGTGGGGAATACTAAAAGGTAGAGATAAACAATGGCGGAAATACATTTAAAAATAATGGAAATAGGTGGGAAAAGAAAAAATCTGTATAAATTATTGGGCTGAATATTGAGTTCAACAATTTTAGATCTTGAACTCTCTCCTCCATCCCCACCCACTTCCCGTTTCTTCCCCCTCCTTTTTGTTTTTTCCAATAATTTAAATAGATTTTTCTTTACCCACCTATTTCCATTATTTTTAAATGTATTTCCACCCATTGTTTATCTCTACCTTTTAGTATTCCCCCACCCCCCACTAGAGCCATCTGCACCTTATCTGCCCTGTCTGCTACTCTTAATTAGCACATTCCTCTAGATAATATCACCACCTTCAACACCTCTATGTTCTTTTGTCTATGACAGATTTTGGTTATCGCCACCTATCACTGGTTGCTTGTCCCAACAAACTCCCCCCACCCCCCAAACCCTCCTTAAACCAGCTTATATTTCAACCCTTTCCTAAGTTTACTTAGTTCTGTTGAAGGGTCATGAGGACTCGAAACGTCAACTGTGCTCTTCTCCGCCGATGCTGCCAGACCTGCTGAGTTTTTCCAGGTATTTCTGTTTCTGTTTTAGCGATGGATCTGAGTTTGCTGATGAGGCCAAGCTAGGGTGGGAAGGTAAGCTGCGGGGAGGAGACTGAGAGGCTGCAAGTCGGGCGAGTGGGCAAAAGGTGACTGATGGGAATGTAACGCAGCGGAGTGCAAGGCTGTTTACTTTGGCCATGAGACTGAAAGAAAACAGAATTTTTTTCTTTATCTAAAAAGGTGAGGGAAATGTAAGTGTCGATGATCAAAGGGTGTGTTTGTAGAAGGAACGCGGAAAGTTAGCATGCAGGCGTAGCAAGAAAGGAGGAAGGCAAATGGCATGTTGGCCTTTATTGCAATGGGATTGGAGTACAAGAATGAAGAAGCCTTGCTACTGTTGTGCAGGGTTTTTGGTGAGACCCCATCTGGAATATGGTGCGCAGTTCTGGTCTCCGTGTTAAATGAAGGATGTACTTGCACTGGAGGTGGTGCAGTGAAGGGTTCACTAAATTGGTCCCTGGGATGAGAGGCTGAGTAAATTGGGTTTATATTAGAACCATAGAACACTACAGCACAGAAAAACAGGCCATTCGGCCCTTCTAGTCTGTGCCGAAATATTATTCCGCTAGTCCCATTGACCTGCACCCAGTCCATAAGCCTCCAGACCTTTCCCATTCATGTATCTATCCAATTTATTCTTAAAACTTAAGAGTGAGCCCGCATTTACCACGTCAGATGGTAACTCGTTCCACACTCTCACCACTCTCTGAGTGAAGAAGTTCCCCCTAAACCTTTCCCCTTTCACCCTAAAGACATGTCCTCTCGTGTTTATTTCTCCTAATCTAAATGGAAAGAGCCTACTCGCATTTACTCTGTCTATACCCCTCACAATTTTGTAAACTTCTATCAAATCTCCCCTCATCCTTCTACGTTCCAAGGAATAAAGTCCTAACCTGTTTAATCTTTCCCTGTAACTCAACTCCTTAAGACCCGGCAACATCCTAGTAAATCTTCTCTGCACTCTCTCAATCTTACTGATATCCTTCCTGTAGTTAGGCGACCAGAACTGCACACAATACTCCAAAGTTGGCCTCACCAATGTCTTATACAACCTCACCATAACATCCCAACTCCTATACTCAATACTTTGATTTATGAAGGCCAGTGTGCCAAAAGCATTCTTTACAACCTTGTCTACCTGTGACGCCACTTTCCGGGAATTATGTATCTGAACTCCCAGATCCCTTTGTTCCTCCGCACTCCTCAGTGCCCGACCATTTACTGTGCATGTCCTACCTTGGTTTGTCCTTCCAAAATGTAACACCTCACACTTTTCTGCATTAAATTCCATCTGCCATTTTCTGGCCCATTTTTCCAGTTGGTCCAGATCCCTCTGGAGATATTCTCTGGAGTTTAGAAGAATGGGAGGCGATCTCATTGAGACCTGCAGGATTGTGAAGGGGTTTCCCAGGGTGGGCACCGAGGGGTCGATTCCGCTGGTCGGAGGGGAATCTAAAACACGGGGGCACAATGTCGGGATAAGGGGGCCGATCATTTAGGACTGAGATGAGAAGGAATGTCTTCACTCGAAGGGTTGGGAATCTAGCCCAGAGGATTGTGGATGCTCCATCGTTGAGGGCCGGGATGGACAGATTTTTGGCCTCTCCGTTAATGATGGGATATGGGGAGCGAGCAGGAAAATGGAGTGGAATCCCAAGTTTAGCTGTGAGCACATTGAATGGCAGAGCAGGCTCGATGGGCCGAATGGTCTACTCCAATCCCCGTTTCTTATGCCCTTGCGTCCCCCTGAAATAGATACTTAAACGCGCATACGTCACATGATGGTCACCATAGCCTTAGGGAAACAAGGGAGATTTACCACAATGGTAGCCTCTGTATGGGAATCTAGTTGTGTGGAGCCACTGGGGGTTGCTTTAGACCAGGGAACGTTCAACTAAGGTTGGTAGCTTGGCGCCAAGAATGAGCAACATGAAAGAGAATAGAGAACTCATGCATGTTCTCCTCAGAACAAAGAAGGTTATGCGGAGATTTCATTGAGTTGATCAAAATTATCAGGGGTTTCAATAGACTAGGGGTGGGGGTAGGCCTGAAGGTGTGGGGGTGGAAGGTGGGACAGGTTATCTGGCTAGTAACAAAAGGGTACACAGTTAAGATAAGATAATTGAGGTTTAGATGCAGGTTCAGAAGTCAGGAGTCAAGTTCATGGTGCAGCTCATTTATACATGCTAGAAGCAATGTACATTTATACTCAGGGACCTGGTCGCTTCAGACAAAAGGAATATGGTCAAACCTTATGCCTTTGGTTGAAGCCGGGAACCTGGGGAGCCTACAGTGCTCCGTTGCTGTCTCCATGGCAACGCGTCGAACAATCCGATTCAGCCGGCCCGCCAGACGTCACCCGTTTGTCCCGTCGCCAACATCGCAGTGACGCTTGGAGACTTGGCGCTCGGGTGTTTTCCCTGATGAGCTTCAGGCGTGAATCTTTGACGAGGCTGTCTCTCGTTTCGGCATCAGTCCTGTTCTGCGCTGCGAGCGACTGAGACATACGACGAACGTCAGATAAGGCGAGATGCAACAATGGGGCAGGCGCTCGTGTAGTTACGAGCCACGATATTGGAAGACGTCCATGGTGTTCCTCCTCGTGAGGTGATGTTGAGCCCCTCCTACATTCGATCATACACTCCTGCCTTATAGACCTTGCAATTCTTTACTCTTAAGAGGGCAACAAACTTACGAGGATATACACATTTTAAAAAGGTACTCATAAAAGTTACAACATACGTTTGCAGAAAACAGCTTAGCGTCTGATACAAAGGGTTCCCTGAAGACTGTGAAGATGAGATTCAATTCTCTTAGATACTGCCGAATCTCAGACATGTACATCTTCTCTCAATCATAGTAAGTTTGTTCGTCAGTGGTAATGGGTTCCTCTTCCATGACACCCAAACCTTCCTCATCTTGATGGAACATATCCATTAGTACCTTATTGGCACACATGGCCCCTTTAATGTCTTGTTGGGTGATTTCGTAGTGTCGTATGTTTCGTACACCTCTCATGCTTTGCAAGATGGTGGTTCTGCTTGCAGAGGTGCAGGATTATATTCTGCATGGCCCTACCTCCTCCCTGAGCTTAACTCACCACCACCCCACCTCCCCCCCCCAACACCAATCGCCCCCCTCCCCCACCACCTTCCCACTGTAGAAATCAGGATTCTGGCTCCCCAGGAAGGGGCAACCTTGTCCGTCAATGCACAGCGGGGGTAAGAGATGCCAAAAGATTGGGTTGACTTGCGTTCAGGCCTTGCGTTCACAAGAGTTGCCTCCCTTTTATCTTTCAGGCAAGGCAGAACGACCCACGATATCCAGGAACACCGAGTTTCATCTGTACCCCCAGGGGCAGCTACTCACCCTGCTCTGCACAGCCCCGAAAGCCTACCGGACCCGCAATTTCCAGCTGTACCAGAATGGGCTGGAGATAAGCACCAGGTTGACCGTGCGCGACTCAGTTGCGGAGTTCACCATGGTGAACACGACGATGGCCAATCAGGGAGACTACACTTGCGCGTACCGGACAACCATCGCCGGGCGGGAGTACAACTCCACCCAGAGTGAATCCCTCGCGATCGCTATTTCAGGTAGGCAGCCGAAGTCCCGCGCAAAGAAAATCGAGACTGGAAACGAGCACATCCCACATGGTGGCAGCGTCGGGCCGATCGGTGTCAATCTGCTCTCGAACAACGATCCAATTTTTCATTGAAGAGCAAAAAAGAATTGCGGACGCTGGAAATCCGAAACAAAAACAAAAACAAAAAAATAACCTGGAAAAGCTCAGCGGATCTGGCAGTATCGGCGGAGAGGGAGCACCGCTGACGTTTCGAGTCCTCACGACCCTTCAACAGAACTAAGTAAAAATAGAAGAGAGGTGAAATATAAGCTGGTTTAAGTCGGGGGGCGGGGGGGTGGGGGTGGGACAGGTAGAGCTGGATAGAGGGCCAGTGATAGGTGGAGATAACCAAAAGATGTCACAGACAAAAGGACAAAGAGGTGTTGAAGGTGGGGATATTATCTAAGGAATGTGCTAATTAAGGGTAGAAAGCAGGACCAGCAAGGTGCAGGGAGCCCTAGTGGGGGTGGGGTGGGGTGCAGGAATCGATAAAGTCTAATTGTTTTATCTCTACCTTTTAGCCTATTTTGATTCCTTCACCCCACCCCGTCCCCGCTAGGGCTATCTGCACCTTGCCCGTCCTGCTTTCTACCCTTAATTAGCACATTCCTTTAGATAATATCACCACCTTCAACACCTCTTTGTCCTTTTGTCTGTGACATCTTTTGGTTATCTCCACCTATCACTGGCCCTCTATCCAGCTCTACCTGTCCCACCCCCCCCACCCCCCGCCTTAAACCAGCTTATATTTCACATCTCATCTATTTTTAGTTAGTTCTGTTGAAGGGTCATTCGGACTTGCTCCTCTCCGCCGATGCTGCCAAACCTGCTGAGTTTTTCCAGGTATTTTTGTTTTTATTTTTGTTTCGAGTTGAAATCGGATTGGATTGGAGGACATTTTGAAAAATGCAGCCCCTTGATATGAAGTTAGCAGGATCGGTGTCCAATAAATGAGCAATTTCAGACTTTGGATACGTGTAGAGAGTGGCCAATATCAGATCTGACCATGCACATCTTCCCCTTTGATTAAACAATATTAAACAGAGGACCCAATTCTAAAAGGGGTACCAGGGTCAGAGGGACCTAAAATACATCATTGAAGACGGCAAGGGCAGGTAAAGAAAATCTCTTGTAAAGCATAGAGTACCCTAAGCTTTATTATTAGAGTACAGGAGAAAGGAGGTGACTTTGAATTTGCATCAGACACTAGTTCAGCCTCAGCTGGGGTATTGCGTCCAGTTCTGAGTACCGCTCTTTAGGAAGGTTGTGAAGGCTTTGGAGAGTGCAGAGAAGATTCACGGGAATGGTCCCCGGGATGAGGGACTTGGGTGACGTGGATATCTTGGGGAAGGCGGGACTGTCTTCCTTGGAGAAGAGAAGATTGCCAGGAGATTCGATAGGGGTGCTCAAAATCGCGAGGGGGCCTGGACAGGGTAGAAGAGGGTGAACCTGTTCCCATTGGTCGTGGCGGGGGGGGGGAGAGGAGATCAAGAAGGAGAAGGCACGGATTGAAGGGGATCCGGCGGAAGAAGCAACAGCGACCTGGGGAGAAACAGCCTCAGGCATTGGGAGGAGTTCCGGATCTGGAACGCGCTGCCTGAGAAGGCCCGGGGGAGGCAGCTTCAATCGAGGCTTTGAAAAGGGAAGGAAACTGTGGTCTGAAAACGAAGTGTGTGCAGGGTTACAGGGAGAAGGCAGAGGTGGGGCGTGGTGGGGCGGGGTGGGTGGTGAGTTGCTCGGTTGAAGAGCCAGTACAGACAGGATGTGCCGAATAGCCTCCTTCCGTGCTGTGATCATCCTGTAATTCTGCTTGACCCTGCAGTTGAGCTCAGCCAAACAGGGACTTGGAAATGTGGATGGTACAATAGTGGTGGCTTGTATTAGGTAGACAGTAGCTGCCCAACATTCAGCTCGATTTACATCAATGAAATTGTACAGTGGACGGTAAGACGCTGGTAATATCCGCTCCTTTCTCCAGGCGGGGACTATACCAGGCGCCAGTAGCACGATCACCTGTTACTTTGCTCCAGCCACAAGATGAATATGCCAGGATTTTGACCCCGTGACAGTGAAGGAACGGCCGATATATTACCAAGTCAGGATAGCGAGCGACTCGGAGGGGAACTTCCAGGTGTGAGGCTGACAGGGTTAATTCTTCGAGAAGTTGCTATCAGTTGAATAGGTCAGAGGCTGGGAATCCTGCGGCGGAGAGTAACTCAACCTCCTGACTCCCCCAAAGCCTGTCCACCATCGACAAGGCACAAGTCAGGAGTGTGATGGAATACTCTTCGCTTCCCTGGATGAGTGCAGCTCCCACAACACTCAAGAAGCTCAACACTGTCCAGGACAAAGCAGCCCCCGCTCGATCGGCACCCCATCCACAGACATTCACTCCCTCCACCACCGACGCACAGTAGCAGCAGTGTGTGTACCATCTACAAGATGCACTGCAGCAACTCACCAAGGCTCCTTAGACAGCACCTTCCAAACCCACGACCAGTACCATCTAAAAGGACAAGGGCAGCAGACACATGGGGAACACCACCACCTGGAAGATCCCCTCCCAGTCGCTCGCTATCCTGACTTGGAAATATATCGGCCGTTCCTTCACTGTCACTGAGTCAAAATCCTGGAACTCCCTCCCTAACAGCGCTGTGGGTGTACCTACACCACACGGACAAAATCCTGGAACTCCCTCCCTAACAGCACTGTGAGTGTACCTACACCACACGGACAAAATCCTGGAACTCCCTCGCTAACAGCGCTGTGGGTGTACCTACACCACAGGGGACAAAATCCTGGAACTCCCTCCCTAACAGCACTGTGGGTGTACCTACACCACACGGACAAAATCCTGGAACTCCCTCCCTAACAGCGCTGTGGGTGTACCTACACCACAGGGACAATTTCCTGGAACTCCCTCCCTAACAGCACTGTGGGTGTACCTACACCACAGGGAACTGCAGAGGCTCAAGAAGGCGACTCACCACCGCCTTCGCAAGGGGCAAAAAGGGATGGGCAATAAATGCTGGCGTCGCCTGGTGATGCTCATACCCCATGAATGAATTAAGAAAAAAAAACACCTTCTCGAGGGCGATTAGGGATGGGCAATAAATGCTGGCCTAACCAGCGATGCCAACAGCCCACGGATGAATTTTTAAAAGAAACCTTTGTAAGGGGGCAATTAGGGATGGATAGTAAAAGCTGGCCTAGGTAGAGACCCTCACATCGCATCAAAGAATAACTAAGGAAGCTTCTGATGGGCAATTAGGAATGGATAATAAATGCTGACCTAGCAAGCTGTTCACAGGCTAGGGATATAACTGTATTACCGAGGGTGCAGAGGATATTTGGAAGAATGTTGGCAGGACTGGGAAATTGTAGCTAAGCAGAGAGATTGGGCAGGGTGAGGTTGTTCTGCCTGGAGCAGAGGAGTAGGAAAGGAGATTTGATTGAGATGTACAAAATTGTGAGGGGCCTGGCCGGAGGGCATACTAACTTCAGCAGGGAGGTCAGTGCCCAGGGGGTGTAGAATTACAGCGCTTGGTATTAAAGGCGAGAGAGGAGATGAGGTAAAAGTCTTTCAACCCAAGAGGGTCGCAGGGTCCGGGTGAGCAAATGCTAAGGTCAACTTGCAGGTTGAGTCGGTAGTTAGGAAGGCAAATGCAACGTTGGCATTTATTTGGAGAGGACTAGAATATAAAAGCAGGGATGTGCTGCAGAGGCTTTATAAGGCTCTGGTCAGACCACAATTAGAATATTGTGAGCAATTTTGGGCCCCGTATCTCAGGAAGGATGTGCTGGCCCTGGAGAGGGGTCCAGAGGAGGTTCACGAGAACGATCCCAGGAATGAAAGGCTTAACATACGAGGAACGTTTGAGGACTCTGGGTCTATACTGGATGGAGTTTAGAAGGATGAGGGGGGATCTGATTGAAACTTACAGAATACTGAAAGGCCTGGATAGAGTGGACGTGGGGAAGATGTTTCCATTAGTAGGAGAGACTAGGACCCGAGGGCACAGCCTCAGAGTAAAGGGAAGACCTTTTAGAACAGAGATGAGGAGAAACTTCTTTAGCCAGAGAGTGGTGAATCTATGGAATTCATTGCCACAGAAGGCTGTGGAGGCCAGGTCATTGAGCGTATTTAAGACCGAGATAGATAGGTTCTTGATTGGTAAGGAGATCAAAGGTTATGGGGAGAAGGCGGGAGAATGGGGGTGAGAAACTTATCAGCCGTGATTGAATGGCGGGGCAGACTCGATGGGCCGAATGGCCTAATTTCTGCTCCTGTGGCCTTATGGGCTCATCCATAAGGTGCCACTCGCCGTCCTTGACTTGGGAAGAGGATGTCGGCCGT